>NW_023270380.1:17155820-17426462 GCF_011800145.1 Mirounga leonina | reverse complement strand
TCCTTCCTTCCTTCCTTCCTTCCTTCCTTCCTTCCTTCCTTCCTTCCATTCTTCCTACCTTATTCCTAACTCCAAAGCTATTAAACTTTCTGTCACTAAGTCTCTTATTCATGCACTAGGTATGAGTAACTTACAAATATGAGACCATTTGGCAGCTATCTACAATGTTATGGTAAATGGAAAAGGCTACGTTAGCTCTGGAGACATAACCAAATGATTCCGACCTATTCTCTTTTGCATTCTACATCTCGCATTTTTTTAAGTAATGAGATTATCTAATGTAATAAGTGCACATCATCTGTGGTGGTCTTGGAAGGTATGTGTTGTGTGGGGGGAAGGTGCAGGCAGGTGTCCAGAGAGGAGGCTAAAAGGCATAAAGAGGGTGCTAATATCCTTTACTTGTGGATGAGGGACTTCTTTGCTTTTTTTGGGTCTCCTAGAGCTTGAGGTGAATGATTTCCCTTTCATACCCTTAACATCAATGATTACAATGACAAGCCTGGTTTCAACTATGTAATCCCCTTTGCGTATCTTAGGTGGGAAGGCATAAAGTTACCTATTGCACTTGCAAGATATTGAATACATTGTATTCAGTAAGTCCTCATGAATGAATGAAAGTATTAGGAGTTACTTATAGAAATGTGACATAAGTACGATAGCATCTTTCCTCTCTGCATTGTTCAGTTTTTTGCTGTGTTAAAGTCCCAGAGCTATTCCTCTCCACTGTCCTGCTTCTGCACTTTCCAAGTTCAGTTTGGGTGCAGTTTTTATCAGTTTACACCCCATTCTACTCAGGCTGCCACTCACATTGCAAAAACCATTGCCCATAGCACAACTTTTATTACTGTCTATGAAAAGAAAACACAGATTGATATATCCTCAAACTCTGTGTAACCTATAGAACATGCAGATAGATAACTTATTCATGCAATATGACTTTTTAACTCAAAATACTAATATGAAAAATATGAATAATATGGAAAAAATACGTAAAAGACAGTGAAGCCAGTCCTAATTAGCATTGTCTGAAGACCAGCAGCATGTAACATCTTGATTAATTAATAGCTGTCCTCTTTCTTGATTGCCTTAGAGTAAAAAAAAAAAAAAAAAAAAAACTGCATTTTTGCATATGTGTGCCATGTCATTCACTCCTTTGTTTTCACGTTCCTGTCCCTGGTGTCCGTGGAGCACAGCAAAACTGATTTGTTCAGGTCTTCGCTCGGTCATTAACTTACTGTCCCACCTTCCCCAGTTCCCTGAAGTTCTGTGAATGTCAGTCTCTTCATTCATAAACGAGGTAGTCAGAACTGCACTCTTCTTCATCTGTATGCTGGGGAAACCAGTTGTCTCTCCAACCGTAAAATTCTATGGATATGATGAAATATTATTTGAAATAGACCAATTCATGGTGATGGATGTGGACATTTAAGGTTGCAGGACTGAGCAGGACAAGCATCTCGTGAAGAAATGATTTTGCCTGATAAGGAGTTTTTTGGCCTGGACAGAAAGAATGAAAGAAGGAGGAGATAATATAATGACCCTGCAAAAATAATGAGGATCTATTCCCTTTATCAACAGTGGAGATACTTTTGGGATCATGTTTCCAGTAGAGGGTGGGCCACAGGGGAAGTAATTCCTTTGTAGCCTGTGGGTTTCTCAAAAGAGAACAGAGATCGCCATCTTGATAACTAAAGATTTCAGGGACTGAGAATAAAAAGTGGCTCAGCTCGGGGGGCACAGCAGAGGGTTTGGGCCCCTTGTAGACTTCAGAGTGGCCCAAGAGTCTCTGCAAAACCGGGAGATTTACTAGAGGATGGGTATACTCAAAACTGCCATGCACCTGCTTGGAAGCAGGAATAAAGCCGCAGTGCTGTGTTCTTCATTGTGTTTCCTGATGTGCTTTGCAGTAAAACATGTTTGTCTCTTATGTTAAATATTCCCCGAAGTGCTAGAGGTAAAACCATGTCCCCTCAGAGAATTTCATAGCATCCTTGTCTTTGCTTCAAGTCCCCTGAAGGAGACCTGTGATAAAGATCTGAGCACAAGTAGTTTGTTCAGGTGGTTCTAGGAAGTTTTGGCCTTGAGTGTGAAATAGAGAGGGAAAGGAAGAAAGTCAATACCCAGGGTTTGCTGATGATCGGGGCGGTGATTGGGGGCACCCCACTGTGATCCCCAGGCAATGGTTGGGAACATGTTTAGAGCTGTCCTAAGCAGCAGGAGAGCCAGGGTGCATAGGCATTTTTCAGTTGTGCTGTGTTAGGTTGTTCAGAGGGTGAACTTCCTGGTGCTTCCCCTCGGCCCCACACAGAGTACATGCTTTCAGCCAGAGGCAGCTGACAGAGTCCGGCACAAGACACACTAGTGCGAGGACACGAATGAGAACACGGTCCCCACTTGCGCTCCTCAGACCCATCTGTGTCTCAAATTCTCTTCCTCACGTCTCATCTTTGCTTTAGCAAGATCATGGCCCATCAAGATGTGACATACATACTTACAAAACCTTTTTATTTTGAAATAATAATTGTAAGATCACATGCACTTTAAAGAAATAACACAGAGATCCCATATTTCACTCATTTTTTCCCCAATTGCAGTTAGCTTAGAATATATCGTTAATAATCATTTTTTCCCTTTTATGCCACAGATTCCAGATTTACCTCAACCAGCATCAACACATCTGATGATCTTGGTTGCTTGCTCAGCAAAGTAGTGAAGATATATCACGTTAAAGTATATGAACATCCGGGGTCTTTGCTCCTTCAGACCATGATTTCTACGTTGGCTACTGAAGGTCATCACCAAGGATGGATGTCCTAAGGGGTGCCCACATCAATCTACTGAGCTCAAGATATACACATCTTTTTTTTTTTAATTTATTTTTTATTCTTATGTTAATCCCCATACATTACATCATTAGTTTTAGATGTAGTGTTCCATGATTCATTGTTTGTGCATAACACCCAGTGCTCCATGCAGAACGTGCCCTCCTCAATACCCATCACCAGGCTAACCCATCCTCCCACCCCCCTCCCCTCTAGAACCCAGTGTTTGTTTTTCAGAGTCCATCGTCTCTCATGGTTCCTCTACCCCTCCGATTTCCCCCGCTTCATTCTTCCCCTCCCGCTACCTTCTTCTTCTTTTTTTCTTAACATATTGCATTATTTGTTTCAGAGGTACAGATCTGAGATTCAACAGTCTTGCACAATTCACAGCGCTTATCAAAGCACATACCCTCCCCAGTGTCTATCACCCAGTCACCCCATCCCTCCCACCCCACCCCCCACTCCAGCAACCCTCAGTTTGTTCCTGCAATTAAGAATTCCTCATATCAGTGAGATCATATAATACATGTCTTTCTCTGTTTGACTTATTTCACTCAACATAATATCCTCCAGTTCTATCCACGTCGTTGCAAATGGCAAGATCTCATTCCTTTTGATGGCTGCATAATATTCCATTGTGTATATATATATATATATATACCACATCTTCTTTATCCATTCATCTGTCGATGGACATCTTGGCTCTTTCCACAGTTTGGCTATTGTGGACATTGCTGCTATAAACATCGGGGTGCATGTACCCCTTCGGATCCCTACTTTTGTATCTTTGGGGTAAATACCCAGTAGTGCAATTGCTGGATCATAGGGTAGCTCTATTTTCAACTTTTTGAGGAACCTCCATACTGTTTTCCAGAGTGGCTGCACCAGCTTGCATTCCCACCAACAGTGTAGGAGGGTTCCCCTTTCTCCGCATCCCCGCCAACATCTGTCGTTCCCTGACTTGTTAATTTTAGCCATTCTGACTGGTGTGAGGTGGTATCTCATGGAGGTTTTGATTTGGATTTCCCTGATGCCGAGCAATATTGAGCACTTTTTCATGTGTCTGTTGGCCATTTGGATGTCTTCTTTGGAAAAATGTCTGTTCATGTCTTCTGCCCATTTCTTGATTGGATTCTTTGTTCTTTGGGTGTTGAGTTTGAGGAGTTCTTTATAGATTTTGGATACTAGCCCTTTATCTGATATGTCATTTGCGAATATCTTCTCCCATTCTGTCGGTTGTCTTTTGGTTTTGTTGACTATTTCCTTTGCTTTGCAAAAGCTTTTTATCTTGATGAAGTCCCAATAGTTCATTTTTGCCCTTGCTTCCCTTGCCTTTGGTGATGTTTCTAGGAAGAAGTTGCTTCGGCTGAGGTCAAAGAGGTTGCTGCCTGTGTTCTCCTTTAGGATTTTGATGGACTCCTGTCTCACATTGAGGTCTTTCAACCATTTGGAGTCTATTTTTGTGTGTGGTGTAAGGAAATGGTCCAGTTTCATTCTTCTGCATGTGGCTATCCAATTTTCCCAACACAATTTGTGGAAGAGACTGTCTTTGTTCCATTGGACATTCTTTCCTGCTTTGTCAAAGATGAGTTGACCATAGAGTTTTGAGGGTCCATTTCTGGGCTCTCTCTTCTGTTCCACGGATCTATGTGCCTGTTTTTGTGCCAGTACCATGCTGTCTTGATGATGACAGCTTTGTAATAGAACTGGAAGTCCGGAACTGTGATGCCGCCGGCTTTGCTTTTCTTTTTCAACATTCCTCTGGCTATGCGGGGTCTTTTCTGGTGCCATACAAATTTTAGGATGATTTGTTCCATTTCTTTGAAAAAAGTGGATGGTATTTTGATGGGGATTGCATTAAATGTGTAGATTGCTCTAGGTAGCATTGACATCTTCACAATATTTGTTCTTCCAATCCATAAGCATGGAACGTTTTTCCATTTCTTTGTGTCTTCCTCAATTTCTTTCATAAGTATTTTATAGTTTTCTGAGTACAGATCCTTTGCCTCTTTGGTTAGATTTATTCCTAGGTATATTATGGTTTTGGGTGCAATTGTAAATGGGATCGACTCCTTAATTTCTCATTCTTATGTCTTGTTGTTGGTGTATAGGAATGCCACTGATTTCTGTGCATTGATTTTATATCCTGCCACTTGACTGAATTCCTGTATGAGTTCTAGCAGTTCTGGGGTGGAGTCTTTTGGGTTTTCCACATAAAGTATCATCTCATCTGCAAAGAGTGAGAGTTTGACTTCTTCTTTGCCGATTTGGATGCCTTTGATTTCCTTTTGTTGTCTGATTGCTGTGGCTAGGACTTCCAATACTATGTTGAATAGCAGTGGTGATAGTGGACATCCCTGCCGTGTTCCTGACCTTAGGGGGAAAGCTCTCAGTTTTTCCCCATTGAGAATGATATTCGCTGTAGGTTTTTCATAGATGGCTTTTATGATATTGAGGTATGTACCCTTGATCCCTATACTCTGAAGAGTTTTGATCAAGAAAGGATGCTGTACTTTGTCAAATGCTTTTTCTGCATCTATTGAGAGGATCATATGATTCTTGTTCTTTCTTTTGTTAATGTATTGTATCACATTGATTGATTTGCGGATGTTGAACCAACCTTGCAGCCCAGGGATAAATCCCACTTGGTCGTGGTGAATAATCCTTTTAATGTACTGTTGGATCCTATTGGCTAGTATTTTGGTGAGAATTTTTGCATCCATGTTCATCAGGGATATTGGTCTGTAATTCTCCTTTTTGATGGGGTCTTTGTCTGGTTTGGGGATCAAGGTAATGCTGGCCTCATAAAATGAGTTTGGAAGTTTTCCTTCCGTTTCTATTTTTTGGAACAGTTTCAGAAGAATAGGTATTCATTCTTCTTGAAATGTTTGGTAGAATTCCCCTGGGGCGCTATCTGGCCCTGGGCTTTTGTTTGTTGGGAGATTTTTGATGACTGCTTCAATTTCCTTAGTGGTTATAGGTCTGTTCAGGTTTTCTATTTCTTCCTGGTTCAGTTTTGGTAGTTGATACATCTCTAGGAATGCATCCATGTCTTCCAGGTTATCTAATTTGCTAGCATAGAGTTGCTCATAATATGTTCTTATAATTGTTTGTATTTCTTTGGTGTTGGTTGTGATCTCTCCTCTTTCATTCATGATTTTGTTGATTTGGGTCATTTCTCTTTTCTTTTTGATAAGTCTGGCCAGGGGTTTATCAATCTTGTTAATTCTTTCAAAGAACCAGCTCCTAGTTTCGTTGATCTGTTCTACTGTTCTTTTAGTTTCTATTTCATTGATTTCTGCTCTGATCTTTATGATTTCTCTTCTCCTGCTGGGTTTAGGCTTTATTTGCTGTTCTTTCTCCAGCTCCTTTAGGTGGAGGGTTAGGTTGTGTACTTGAGACCTTTCTTGCTTCTTGAGAAAGGCTTGTATTGCTATATACTTTCCTCTTAGGACTGCCTTTGCTGCATCCCAAAGATTTTGAATAGTTGTGTTTTCATTTTCATTGGTTTCTATGAATTTTTTTAATTCTTCTTTAATTTCCTGGTTGACCCATCCATTCTTCAGTAGGATGCTCTTTAGCCTCCATGTATTTGAGTTCTTTCCGACTTTCCTCTTGTGATTGAGTTCTAGTTTCAAAGCATTGTGGTCTGAAAATAGGCAGGGGATGATCCCAATCTTTTGGTACTGGTTGAGACCTGATTTATGACCTAGGATGTGATCTATTCTGGAGAATGTTCCATGGGCACTAGAGAAGAATGTGTATTCCGTTGCTTTGGGGTGGAATGTTCTGAATATGTCTGTGAAGTCCATTTGGTCCAGTGTGTCATTTAAAGTCTTTATTTCCTTGTTGATCTTTTGCTTAGACAATCTGTCCATTTCAGTGAGGGGGGTCTTAAAGTCCCCCACTATTATTGTATTGTTGACAATGTGTTTCTTTGCTTTTGTTATTAATTGCCTTATATAATTGGCTGCTCCCATATTGGGGGCATAGATATTTACAATTGTGAGATCTTCTTGTTGGATAGATCCTTTAAGTAGGATATAGTGTCCTTCCTCATCTCTTATTACAGTCTTTGGTTTAAAATCTAATTTGTCTGATATAAGGATTGCCACCCCAGCTTTCTTTTGGTGTCCATTAGCATGGTAAATGGTTTTCCACCCCCTCACTTTCAATCTGGGGGTGTCTTTGGGTCTAAAAGGAGTCTCTTGTAGACAGCATATCGATGGGTCTTGTTTTTTAATCCAGTCTGATAACCTGTGTCTTTTGATTGGGGCATTGAGCCCATTTACATTCAGGGTAACTATTGAAAGATAGGAATTTAGTGCCATTGTATTGCCTGTAAGGTGACTGTTACCGTATATTGTCTGTGTTCCTTTCTGGTCTATGTTGCTTTTATTTTTATTTATTTAATTTTTTAAAGATTTTATTTATTTATTTGACAGGGAGAGACACAGTGAGAGAGGGAACACAAGCAGGGGGAATGGGAAAGGGAGAAGCAGGCTCCACGCAGAGCAGGGAGCCCAATGCGGGAGTCGATCCCAGGACCCTGGGATCATGACCTGAGCCGAAGGCAGTCGCTTAACCGCCTGAGCCACCCAGGCGCCCTGGTCTACGTTGCTTTTAGGCTCTCTCTTTGCTTAGAGGACCCCTTTCAAGATTTCCTGTAGGGCTGTTTTTGTGTTTGCAAATTCTTTTAGTTTTTGTTTGTCCTGGAAGCTTTTTATCTCTCCTTCTATTTTCAATGACAGCCTAGATGGATATAGTATTCTTGGCTGCATATTTTTCTCATTTAGTGCTCTGAATATATCCTGCCAGTCCTTTCTGGCCTGCCAGGTCTCTGTGGATAGGTCTGTTGTCAATCTAATGTTTCTACCCTTGTAGGTTACATATCTCTTCTCCTGAGCTGCTTTCACGATTTTCTCTTTGTCTATGAGACTCGTAAGTTTTACTATTAGATGTCGGGGTGTTGACCTATTTTTATTGATTTTGAGAGGGGTTCTTTGTGCTTCCTGGATTTTGATGCCCGTTTCCTTCCCCAAATTACGGAAGTTCTCTGCTATAATTTGCTCCATTATACCTTCTGCCCCTCTCTCTCTTTCTTCTTCTTCTGGGATCCCAATTATTCTAATGTTATTTCGTCTTAGGGTATCGCTTATCTCTTGAATTCTGCCCTCGTGATCCAGTAGTTGTTTATCTCTCTTTTTCTCAGCTTCTTTATTTTCCATCATTTCATCTTCTATATTACTGATTCTCTCTTCTGCCTCATTTATTCTAGCAGTTAGCGCCCCCATTTTTGATTGTACCTCATTAATAGCCCTTTTGATTTCTACTTGGTTGGATTTTAGTTCTTTTACTTCTCCAGAAAGGGTTTCTCTAATAACTTCCATATTTTTTTCAAGCCCAGCTAGTATCTTTAAAGTGATGATTCTGAACTCTCGATCTGACATCGTACTAATGTCCATATTGAGTAGGTCCTTTGCAGTCGGTACTGCCTCTTGTTCTTTTTGTTGAGGTGATTTTTTCCGTCTTGTCATTTTGTGCAGTGGAGAATAGATTAATGAGAGAACAAAATGCTAGCAGAGTAACCACGTCCCCAGAAAATATACTCTAAACAAATCAGAAAAGACCTGAAACAGTGGGAAAAGAAAGGGAAAGAAAGAAAAAAAAGAAAAAGATAAAGATAAAAACAAAAACAAACGAAACAAAACAACAACAACAAAAAAAAAACCAGAATGTGATCAGATATGATCAGGCTGGTATATAGATCAGTGCTACACACTAGATTTGGGGTGTATTTTGGTCTTTTAGAAGAAAGTGCCTCCCAAAATTTTAAAGAAAGAAAAACTTATATATGTACAAAAATAAGGGTTGATATGATGAAGGGATGGAATATGACTGTAAAGATGGAAATTATAAAAAATTTTATAAAAGGAATTGATAAGAGTTGTTTGAAAAAAGAAAGAGGATTTAAAAAAAGAAAAAAAAAGGGAGAGGATGTGATCAGGCAGGGGAATAGAAAACACCATATACTAGAGATTTAGGGTATATTTTTATCTTTTAGAAGAAACTATCTCAAAATTTTAAAGAGAGAACAACTTATATATATATGCCAAAAGTACGGGTAACTACTATGAAGGGATAGAATATGACTCTAAAAATGAAAAATAAAAATATTTTTTTTTAAAAAGGGATTGATAAGATGTTGGTTGAAAAAGGGAAAAAGAAAAATTCAAAAAAAAGAAAAAAGAAAAAAGACAGTTAAAAAAATTAACTTTGAAAGACTAAAGAATCATGGTAAAAAAAGCTATGAATTTTATGTGCAGTAGTCAGTCCCCTAGGGCTGGAGTTCTGCCGTTCTCCTTGATCGGTAAACTTGGTCTTGGCTGGCTGTTCTTGCTGATCTTCTGGGGAAGGGCCTGTTGCCACGGTTTCCAAATGTCTTTGCCGGAGGCAGAATTGCCCCGCCCTTGCCCCCTCCTGGCTAAGTAATCTGCTCGGGTTTGCTCTCCGGGGCTTTTGTTCCCTGGGAACGTTCCGTACAGCTTTGGAGGCGGAGAGTGAAAATGGCGGCCTCCCAATCTCTGCCCTGGAGGAGCCGAGAACTCGGGGCCCCGCTCCTCAGTGAGCCCCCAGAGAAAAGCCGTCAGTCACTCCCGTCTCCCCGGTCTCCGGCCACACTCCGTGCTCACCTGGCCTGTGATCGCACGTTTCTATCTCTGGCACCCGACCCCAGGTGGAGTCTCCAAACCCAGCAGATCCCTGCAGTGCACTCCCGCGGGGCTCCTCCTGGGGGAGGAAGGTGAGTCTCCCCGGATCTTCCGCTTGTTGGGTCCCTGCTGGAGGAGCAGTGGCCCAACTGTGCCGCGGATCACGGTTTATGGCAACCCCGAGCTGAGAGCCCGCCCTGGGCTCTGCAGCCGGCTTCCCTGCTCCGTTACCTGGGAGCTCTGCCACACTCAGGCACCCCCGGTCTTTCTGTGACCCCGAGGGTCCTGAGACCACACTGTCCCGGAGGGTTCCACCCCCTGCTTAGCCACCAGAGTGACGTCTCTCGGCGGAGCAGACTTTTAAAAGTTCCGATTTTGTGCTCTGTGGCTCTATCACTTTCCAGACGTGGCCAACGGAGGCCCCTCCCCCGCCGTCTATCCTCCCGAATATCGCCTCGGATTCACTTCTCCACACGTCCTACCTTCCAGAAAGTGGTCGCTTTTCTGATGAGAGAGTTGTTGCTCTTCTTTTCTTCGATCTCCTGTTCAGTTTGTAGGTGTTCAGAATGGCTTGATCCCTATCCAGCTGAATTCCTGAGAGGAGACGAAATCCAGGTCTCCTACTCCTCCGCCATCTTGCTCCGCCCCCAAGATATACACATCTTTGTCCTTTCTTACCACAGTCCCATCTCCTGACCCGAAGGCTTCATTGTTTCCAGCAGTATAGTATTTTATCTCCTGGCCACCTACACGTCTACACAAGAGAAACCTCAGATAACTAAGTGGTTGTCATAGCTTTATGTTTAGCAAAACTCAAGTCTCTTCTAGGAGGAATGTCCCCCACTCAACCTTCCTCTAAGACAGAACTTGATGGCATAGACTCTAATGTTAGAGGGACAGGAAGTATAGATTATGCCCTGGGTCACTGAGAATGATCGTTAGATGAGCCACTCTTAACCACCATTTATTTCTGTTCCAGAGACACAGGACCATTGATGCACAGGACCCCAACCCCACAGGTGTCTTTCCCAAGCTGGCCATCTCATCTAAGCTGTCTGTAAATGAAGCCCTTCCAACCTTCCAGTATTCTATTGGGAAAGAAGTTTCTGGGTGAAAAGTACATGCTAGAACCAGGCCATCCAATTGTCATGAGCAGTCCAGGTTCTCAGAAGCATCCACTCAAATGTCCCCTGCCAAATCTCGACATCTCAGTCCTCCTTAGCACTGGCAACTTACTGCAGCTCGAGTCCAGCCCCGGTATAACCACTCACTCTAGCATTAAAGTCTTCGTCTTCATTTTTAACACGTTCTACTCTTTGGCTGTAGAAAGAGGAAGGGAAGTTCTTTCAAGCCTACCGAGGAGGCCTTCTGTCGTGCACAGCATCCCCGAGTTAAAAGGCTGGTATCAGCCTGTTTTTTTGTTTTGTTTTTTTTGTTTTGTTTAAGAGCTCTGGCTTACAGTTACTGTTGGCTTAAAATATGATAGGCCTTAGAATACTGTGAAGGCAAATGCAGTTCCTGCCAGACCTCATCCCAGTTCATTAGAGCCGAGTCTTAGAACTTCATTGCTTCAGTAAATCATAGGTTAACACTATGCAGCTTACCATTGGCAATGGCGACCTTGTTAGCATTTTCTGAGAGATCTCATAACCCCATCTTAAAAATCTGACTTCTGATGCCATGTGTAGTATCAGTGGTCTTTATTTGGGTCTCACCAAAAAAGACCCTGATCCATAAATTTGAGTGCAAGTCGTTTATTGCAAGCAGCACTGTGATGAAGTGAGTTGTTTGGGTGGGGAAAGGAAGGAGTTAAGTACAGGTATGCCAGTGACTGCTCCTTCCACAGGTGATTGATTCACACACTTTCTGGAGACCCCCCTGAGCTAGTGTATCTGAAGAACGAGGGACGGTGTCATTCTTGGTGGAGAATTGCTGTGTGACCAGTGTCATCATCTTGCCAATTTGCATATGTGCCCAGAAAACTTCCTTGGGCAAGGGGAGTCCTCATTCATCACACAAAGAACTGCAGTTTCTTGCAGTAAGAAATAGTTGATATGTATAGAAAAGTTATGAGTACAGGGGCGCCTGGGTGGTGCAGTTGGTTAAGCATCTGATCTTGCTTCCGGCTCGTGTCATGATCTCAGTCATGAGACTGAGCCCTACATTGGGCTCTGGGCTCAGTGGGAAGTCTGCTTGGGTTTCTCTCTCCCTCTTCCCCTCCCACTCATGCTCTCTCTCTCAAATAAATAAATCTAAAAAAAAAAGAAAAGTTAAGAGTACATGTGGACATGAGGTCCTTAGTATCTGTTATACCACTCTTTAACCAAATTAATGCAAACTTTCCTGGATGAAAAGTCATCTATTTTAAATATAACAAAGAGAAAGAAGTTATGCTTTATTTTACCCTTTATGCATTCAAGTCTACTGACCATCACTATACTTACGAGGTGAGCTAAAATTTCTAGCATCACAAAAGAAAGCAGTAATCTAGGATCACTGAGAATGTGTGGCTGACTAGAGATTTTCACCAAAATTTGCACCCATTCACCACACAATCCCAGGTGGGAGCCAGGTCAGACCATTTTCATTATGTGATATTAAATTGTGCAACTAATTATCAGTCTCTTGTCTGATGATCCCAAATACCATATATAACTAAAGAAAAAGTAATTATTTTCCGTCTGGTTTCATAAATGGGAAATCTGAATTTCAGACATCTAGTGTCAGCTAGTGACTAATAATACAAGGAAAACTCAGAGCTCTGTGCAATTACCCACTGAAGGCACAGATTTACCCAGGTTTAAATGACCTCA
Source organism: Mirounga leonina (assembly GCF_011800145.1). Lineage (NCBI taxonomy): Eukaryota > Metazoa > Chordata > Mammalia > Carnivora > Phocidae > Mirounga > Mirounga leonina. Next base: position 17,414,117 of record NW_023270380.1, on the reverse strand, counting down.
GACACTATCAAATGTATGTGTTCACTACAAGCTCTCAGAGTATTAAAGTATACAGAATATTCTTAGTCAAGCAGTCTTGTTGTACATGGTTTCTAATTATGGAAGCAAGACATCACCATTATCATCAGTCACCTCCACCGCCACCACCACCAGCACGACCATTACCACCAGCACTGTTTCAGAAGAGCACGTATGTGCAGGTGAGAATGGTGAAGACATCCCATCTTTGCACTCAGGCTTTGGGCTCTTCCTACCTGGATTTCTTGTGTCTTTATTTCACCTTTTCAAATGTGGCTGCATTTCTGTTGACTCCAGCTCTGCTGGAAAAATATACATGTTTGTAGTTTGGACCAGTGATTTGTCTCACTAAGTTCCTTGTGTTTTTTGATTTGCTGAAGTACGTTTAAATAACAGCAGTAAGAGTATTCACTCTCAGCACATTCAGTGCTTACTAAGTATAATGCTCTGTTCTCATCATGTGGGATACAGTGGTTAAACCAAAGTTCCTGACTTCAGTGACTTATAATTTAGTGGAGGAGACTGAGCAAACAGTCGGGAAATATGGATTATAACATCCTATCATACTCTGAAGAAAAAACATAAAGCAAAAGTTAAAGGGGTATAATGAAAACTTATATTCAATAGGTGGCCCGCCCTGACAGGGTGACATTTGAGCAGAGACAGGAACAAAATGTGGCAGAAATTTAAATCAGTGACTGAGGGAAGCAGGGTCCTGGCAGGAGGACATAGTAGAGCAGAGGCCCTGAGACAGGACAGTGTGCCATGTCTTTGTGGGAGAGTTTGACATCTGGGATGCTTAGAGCAGAGAGGGAGGATAGAAGTGAAGAATGTTTGAAGAGAAGCTCAGGGCCAGATAACGGGGCTTTGTAGCTCATGGTGAAGAGTTATATGTATTTTAAGTTAGGAAGCTGGTAAGAATTACGAGCAAGGGAGTTGTATGGTCTGTCTCATACCTTAAAAGAGCACGTGGCTACAATTTGGAGAAAAATGTAGGTAAAATGTAGGAAGGCAAAAGGTGATGGTGCTTGGATTGTGTAGTACCATTGGAGATGGTGATAAATTGCCAGATTATGGACAGATTTTGAGATTATGGCTGGCGGCATGTGTTTGTCCTGGGTTCCTGACATGTACGTGGTCATATTAATGTTGTCTAGTCAACTGAGGGTCTGCTCTGGCCCTGCTTTATCCGACAGAATTTATCTAGCCAGGGTCTTGATATTCCTTAAATACTTCTAATGGCACCATGTGGCATATCCAAAGGGATAAATATGATGAGATACAAGAGCTGTCTTGAAACCACATGGAGACTTTCTCAAAATTGGGAATGCTGTGCCAGGAGATGGGAGGATGGAGTCGCTCTACCCGGGTCGACCTCAGACTGCCTGCCACGCCTGCCCTTGTGCGTTTGCTAGCGATTTCCCTGTCCTGCTTGCTGGCAGTGGAGTTTGATGGTCTGTGATCAAGTGTATCGGCTTTACCTTGATGTTCCAGACTTGACAGGAAGAGGGATGCAACCACACAGGCATGGAGGGAGGGCTGTGTCGGGGAGGAGCCTGCTGCACTTCCAGATGGAGGTTAGCCTCCCCATCTGTACCTCCCAGTGTGGATCCCACTGCTCTCACCAATGCATCATGTGCCACAGGAAACCTCTCCCTGATTCTGAGCTTCCCTGTGTTTGGGATCAGAGAATCCTGGAATTTAAGTGCTGGGGAGTGCCTTAGAGATGATTTTATCTGAGAGAGAAGAAAACTAAGGTGTAAATGTCAAGGATAATTCGCTGTTGCCACAGAGTCAAACAGAGGCAGAGCTGGGACCAGCTTATACCTTCAGTGGCTTTTCCTTTAAGAGTCTGGCTGATTATGTGAGATTTAGGCCCGCAGGAGTTGTAAGAGGAGCGCCTTTTGGACTGCATTCCATCTTTAACTCCAGGACATGTAATTATTCACGTGAGTGTGTTATTTTTAGCTTTGACAAAAACAGTTCCATCCAGCTATTTTGGACACTTACCAGAAAATTAGTCCCAGATGTTTCCTTTTGTCTCATTTTATTATAAGAATAGTTTAAAATAAGTCATGATGGAGTCCAGACCAAGATGGTGACATAGGAGGCTCCTGAGCTTCTGTCCTCCCACAGATGCACCAAATACATAGCTCCGCACAGAACATTTCCCTCTGAAATCCTGAAACTAGCTGAGCGGCATAAGAGCACCGAAACATACACAGTAAATACTATAGATCTCAAGGGAGAAATGAACAGCAAGACATTAAGCATAGGGGGTTTCAATGCTCCACACTCAAAATGGATAGATTATCAAGACAAAACCAATAAGGACAAAATGAGGCTTAGTTAGACCAGTTGGACCTAAAAGACACATAGAGAACTTCCCATCCAACAGCAACGGAACACACATTTTTCTCAGGCACATGTGGAACATTATTCAGGGTAGATCATGTGTTAGACCAAAAAACAAGTCTTAATAATGTTTAAAAAACTGAAATTATGTTAATTATCTTTTCTAACCAAAATGGTTTGAAACTGAAAATCAATTACAAGAGAAAAACTAAAAAATTCCCACACATATGGAGATTAATCAACATGCTAGTGAACAACCAATGGGTGAAAGATGAAATCAAAAGGGAAATCAAAAATATCTTGAGACAGAGGAAAATGGAAACAAAATACCAAAACATATAGATGCAACAAAAGCAGTTCCCAGAATTTTATAGTGTTGAATGCTTACATTAAGAAAATGTATCCCAAATAAGCGTATATTTACATTTCAAGGAACTAGAAAAAGAAGGACAAATTAAGGAAGGAAATAACTCAGATCATGGGATTCAATATGAAATAGAGACTAGGAAGATAATAGAAAAGATCAATGAAACTAAGAAACAAAATTGACAAATCTTATGACAAAAAAAATCAGAAATGAAAAAAGACATTATAGCTGATACCTAGAAATAATAAGGATCATAAGAGACGGACTGCTATGAACAATTATGCCATCAAATCAAATTACCTAAAAAGAATGGGCAAGTACCTAGAAACCTACAACCTATCAAGACTGAATCATGAAGAAATAGGAAACTTGAATGGATCAATAAAGAATAAGAAGATTGAAGTGTAATCATAAATTGGATATAGAAGGAATGCACCTCAACATAAGGCAGGTTTCCTCCGGTATCCAAAAGTAGAGCATTCCTGGGAGACCTTTCATAAGCTAAAGTGATTGTAAAGCAAAGAAGCAATTATTATTTCATAAAAGCAAAAACCCTCTTTGAATTTCTTTTGGTTAGCAAAAATAGATACTAATGTAGGTCTTTCTTAAAGCAAAATGGCATCAAGGGAACCTTTGGATGGCAGGGGAAACCTGTATAGGCCATATATGACAAGCCCACAGCTAAAATCTTACTCAACAGTGAAAAGTGGGAAGCTTTTCCTCAAGATCAGGAACAAAAAACAAGGATGCCCACTCCCACTATTTTTATTCAGCATAGTACTAGAAATGCTAGCCAGAGCAATTAAGCAAGAAGAGCAATAAAAGGCATCCAAATAAGAAAGGAAGAAGTAAACTTGCCTCTCTCTGCAGATGACATGATCTTGTATAGAAAAGCCACAGAGACCACCCCAAATCTTAGAACTAACCCATTCAGTAAAGTTGTAGGATACAAAATCAATATACAAAAATCATTTGCACTTTTATACACTAACAATGAACTATCAGAATTTTTTAAAGTCCCATTTACAGTAGCATCAAAAATAATAAAATACTTAAGAATAGGTTTAGCCAAGGAGTGAAGATCTGTACACTGAAAACTATAAAAAAAAACAATGAAAGAAAGATACTTGGTGTACCTAGATTGGAGTAAATGGAAGAATAAATATTGCAAGATTATTATGACTCTCTAGTTTCCCTGAAGTCTCAGGCTCACATTTCTGTTTGCCTTTGCATGGTTTTAAAAAAATGAAAAGGGGCGCCTGAGTGGCTCGGTTGGTTGAGCATCCGACTCTTGATTTCAGCTCAGGTCATGATCTCAGGGTTCTGAGATCGAGCCCCGTGTTGGGCTCCACACTCAGTGGGGATTCTGCTTGAGATTCTTTTCCCCTCCCTCTCTTTCTGCCCCTCTCCCTGTTTGCAAGCTCATTCTGTCTCCCTCTCTCTAAAATAAATAAATAAATCTTAAAAAAAAGAATGTGAAAGTGCAAATTGACTTTTCTTTTTTCCTTTTGTATTTATTTATATTTATATTTTTTGTCATGATAAGTGCACTCTTTAATTCCCATCACCTATTTCACCCATCCCCCTCACCCACCTCCCCTCTGGCAACAAGTTTGTCCTCTATAAGAGTCGGTTTCTTGGTTTCTCTCTCTTGCTTGCTTGCTTGCTCATCTGTTTTGTTTCTTAAATTCCACATGAGTGAAATCATATGATAATTGTCTTTCTCTGATTGAATTATTTCACTTAGCATAATACCCTCTAGCTCCATCCATGTCATTGCAAATGACAAGATTTCATTCCTTCTTATGGCTGAATAATATTCCATTTTATATATATACACCACATCTTCTTTATCCATTCATCTGTCGATGGACATCTTAGCTCTTTCCAGAGTTTGGCTATTGCGGACATTGCTGCTGTCAACATTGGGGTGCATATATGCTTTTGAATTAAGTGTTTTTATATTTTGGGGGTAAATACCTAGTAATATAATTCCTGGATTGTAGGGTAGTTCTATTTTTGACTTTTTTGAGTATCCTCCACACTGTTTTCCACAGTGGCTTCACCAGTTTGCATTCCCACCAATAGTGCATGGGGGCTCCTTTTTCTCCACATCCTTGCCAACACTTGTTATTTCTTGTCTTTTTTTTTTTTTAAGATTTTATTTATTTATTTATGAGAGACAGAGAACGTGAGAGGGAGGAGGGTCAGAGGGAGAAGCAGACTCCCCGTGAGCAGGGAGCCCGATGTGGGATTCAATCCTGGGACTCCAGGATCATGACCTGAGCCGAAGGCAATCGCTTAACCGACTGAGCCACCCAGGCGCCCTCTTTCTTGTCTTTTTGATACAGACATTCTAACAGGTATGAAGTGATATCTCATTATAGTTTTGATTTGCATTTCCCTGATGGGAGTGATGTTGAGTATCTTTTCTTCACAACTTTAAGAAGAAAAGCACTAACTTTAGCTAAGTTTGCCCTTTTGTATCTCATAAATATGGACAGTCTAGGAGCTGGATGCTAAGTAGTGATGAAGCATATAAAGCACACCGAGGCGCTTTTAGAAACTCAGAGGTAAATGGACCTACAGTACAATATGCCATTTCTAGTGGATCGACAAGCTGCCGTCCTGCTGAGGAGGATCTGGCGTGTTAACCATAAGCAAAGGCCAGGTGTGGAGGAATGTGAAGTCTCCCTGCCAAGCTGCAGGCCAGCGAGGGCCGCACAGATGGGAGCCCCACCCCTGAGCGTGACTGTTGGCACATTTGATGCACATTGTCTCCATTTTACATTTGACTCTGCTCATTTGTGTGGTATCTCAGGATACACTTACTTGCCAGTCACACACACAATAGCAAATACTTTTCCCAGTAGCAATTTATAAAAATAATTCAGATGAGAGGCTACTTTCAGAATTGTTAATGAAGTCAGATAAGAGAATGTCAGCTTTTCTTTTCCCCAAACTCACATTCTTTTTACAGTGCCAGAAAGCTTTTCCCAAACTGTCTCGTGCCTAAATGAATACTGTAAAATGGAGCTAACTGTATAAAACAAACTCTAAGGATTAGCATAATGTGGTGTTGGTTCTTAGAGTCCATTGTTTTCTGATATTTTCTACATGACCTATATCTTCATAAAATGAACCCCAGTCAACATGTATTAAGCCAAAATAGCATTGCAGAAATGTGATTCTTTTTGTTTTGTTTTTCATGTTTCCTTTCTCATATCACTTCCTAATTCTAGGACCTCATTAAACTAACTCCCTATGTGGTAGTTCTGTGTTAAGAATTTCTTAACCTCCTTTCCCAGTTTTCTGCTGCTTACACTTCAGTGCAGATGTTGAAACAGACCGATAAGTAAAACATAGCAGCAAAAGTGCTGTGAATAAAAATACAGCAGAGGGGGAGGAGGATTGCCAGGGGAGAAAGGGGGATTATCATGGGATGGGCTATTGGTTAAAGACCTGTTAAATCAGGGCTCTGAACGTCTGTGTTTCTGGAGGAGCTGTGAAGATGGAGTTACCTCACACAGATGTGGAGGGACGGTGTGGAGTGAGGATGTGGGCCACCAGCCAGGAGCTCAGCTTTTGAGATGTGGGGTTTGAGGTGTCTGTTTGAACTCCAAGGGGTGAACGAGCCGGCAGCTGCCTTTGTGAGTGTGCAGATTGGGGGTGAGGTCCACAGTGGAAATCAAATCTTGAATGCTTCTGCAGTAGATCTCATTTGTACCTGTCGGGGTGGATGTGTTTAGTGAGCATAGGAAGAAAAGAGCAAAAACCCAGGAGGAGGCCAACATTTGACTACGGGAGAGATGAGAACTCAGTGCAGAGGATCTGATGGGCGGCCAGTGAAGGACACGGGGGAGATGGGTGTTGATGGAGGGACGGTCTCTTCCGAAGGCTTCTGTTCGTCTAGTGGGGCAGTAGCATCAACCTTTTACACAGTGACTTATGTATCTTATATTTTACAAAAAAAGAAAAAAATATATTGTCCTGGGGGATTGACGTTATCAGCTGAGAATGAGAATTCAAAGGATGTGCTGGAGATTGGAGAAGAGAGAATGGTCTGTAGATGTTGTCAAGGCAGTAAGAATTGTTGAATCATGGAAATGTGGTAAGACTGCCTGCTCCAGGTTCATGAGATGGATTCAGCATTACTCCCCTTGGCCATGTTCTGCCGTACGCGTGCAGACACAGAGTAGGCTAAGGATTGAATTTAACCAGAAGTTTTGACTAAGAAGACACTATGATTAAAAAAAAGTATACCCTTAGGGATTGGAGTGACTGTGTGATTTGCTGTAGCCGAAGAGTTAAAAGTCGTTTTCAGACTTCTGGGCTGAAGCATTTATAAGCAAATTCACATAATTCTCCATGCTTTTTCCTTGATGCTGCAGAAGCTGGCGTGTCATGTTGAAAAGGACTTGGTCCACATGGGAGTGGCCTCGAATGCTGAGCAACCACATGGGGAAAACTTCCCTGGAGAACGCAGATTGATGGAGAATTTTATGAGAAAAGGAATGAACCTTTTGTTTCCAGCCACTGAGCTTTTGGCGATCTTGTTGTCACTGTAATCCAGTGTGTCCTACCTAATAACAAGTCTTGCATGTGGGAGCAAATGGCTGAGGTCAGATGAAGGACGAGATCAGAAGGACCGAGATGTAGAAGCAGCATCTGTGTGAAGATTTAAATCACCAAGAATCATGAGGGAAGAAGTGCTGGAGGAAGTGAGGTTGAGTCAGGAGATAGTGTGATCAAAGAGCGGGGAAGGAGAGGAGCTGAAGGCTCAGGGATGGCTGTGGAAAGTGGGGGTAATGAGGATGTGTGACCCCAGAGCATGGAGGATGGGGGAACTGAGGAAGGCTCTGGAGGGAGCTGTAAAAGCAAATGAAGGTAATCACTAGACACTAATATTAACTTAAAGGGTGTGGCCGTTAAAGAATTGGGTGACTTTTCAAAGGGAATGCATCTGAAGCACATAACCTTTATCAGGATTTCAAGGTCCATACCAAATGGAAACTTTAAAAATGGGTCATTCTCTTGGATTTTTAGACCTTGGAAGCAACATCAGAATATCCTCCCAAAGTAAGCAGTTTCCCATGTTGGAGTCTCCAAACAATAAAAGACTATTTGGACTGAAATTATAATGAGCTCACACAATTTACAAACTTTGACTTCCACTAATTTTGCTTGAAGGTTGTTGTTTTTTTTTTTAGATTAATTCACAGTTGTGCTATTTGTCTTTTTTATGTCAGTTTCTTACGTTATTTGGAAAGAAAAACACAATCTCTATACCTTCTACTCAATTTTACTGTGAAGTTGAAAGTGCTAAAAAATCTCCTTTAAAAATACAGTCTGCCTGATTCCATTTACATGAATTTTTATTCATTACATTTTTTTTTATTTCAAAAACTTGGAGTCATATATTTAACAGTGTGAATCTTTTGTCACTATTATGTAATGATCAGTAGTGCTTCTTTTTTTTTTTTTTTTTTCCTTAAGATTTTATTTATTTGAGGATGCCTGGCTTGCTCAGTAGGTGATCAGCTCATGGTCGGCTCAGGTCATGATCCCAGGGTCCTGCGATTGAGCCCTGCATCGGACTCCCTGCTCAGCGGGGAGTCTCCTTCTCCCTCTGCCCCTCCCCCTGCTTGTGCTCTCTCTGTCAAATAAAATCTTTAAAAAAAAAATTTTTTTTTTAAAGATTTTATTTATTTGAGAGAAAGAGTAAACAAGAATGAGCCTGAGACGCTTAACTGACTGAGCCACCCAGGCACCCCTCAACAGAGCTTTTTAAAAAAAATCCCTAAAAAAATGCTATCCTTTTGCTTTGAATATAGGTAAGAAACTGCTGAAAGTTACCTTTGTAAAAAAAAAAAATATATATATATATATATATATATATATACATTTGACTTCATCAATGACCATGACGTGTGACTGAAATAACTGAAAAAATTCATTGTAGATTCTCATTAAAACATAGTTGAAGTTATTTGAGGTATTAAAATTTTTACAAATAGACTATGATAACAATTCCATTTTTATTTTTAAGAAATGTTTCTTATTTTCTATAGTCCCACAACTATTTCTTTTGCCTTTGCCATTAATATTAGCCTAAGTGGAGGCATACTAGCTGAAGCTTGATCTTCATTCTTTGAGAAATACCTAAAAAGGACCTAATTATACAATACTACTTTATATAAAACATCTAGAACTTATCTATTTCCTTCATGATGTGAATTTTTAAATCTATACAGATTGCTTTTATGCTTTCTTTTAGAATTCAGTTTCTCAATCACTGTTTACTACAATCATGTTTTCCTAGAATAATCTTGGTTACAGCTGTAGCTGTGCCGTCCCAGGGAAACGGGAGCGGTGGGCCCCTCACCCCAGAGCACCAAGCCTCGATCCATTCTTTATAGTGTGCCCTGCAACGGGCGCCCATGTTTTTGAACTAAGTGGTTACGTTTGCCCCGTCAGAATGAGAGTACAACATTTCGTAATGATTCCACTACCAAATATTTGTCAGGTTTTGCATGGTCCTCCCTCTGTAATGATAAAAAGACAGGGAAAGAAACAACAAATGTTGGAGAGGTTGTGGAGAAAGGGGAACCCTCTTACACTGTTGGTGGGAATGCAAGTTGATACAGCCACTTTGGAAAATAGTGTGGAGGTTCCTCAAAAAGTTAAAAATAGAGCTACCCTATGACCCAGCAATTGCACTACTGGGTATTTACCCCAAAGACACAGATATAGTGAAAAGAAGGTCCATATGCACCCCAATGTTCATAGCAGCAATGTCCGCAATAGCCAAACTGTGGAAAGAGCCGAGGTGCCCTTCAACAGATGAATGGATAAGGAAGATGTGATCCATATACACAATGGAATACACTCAGCCATCAGAAAAGATGAATACCCAACTTTTACATCAACATGGATGGGACTGGAGGAGATTATGCTAAGTGAAATAAGTCAAGCAGAGAAAGTCAATTATCATACGGTTTCACTTATTGGTGGAACATAAGGAATAGCATGGAGGACGTTACGAGAAGGAAGGGAAAAATAAAGGGGGGGTATCAGAGGGAGAGATGAACCATGAGAGACTATGGACTCTGAGAAACAAACAGGGTTTTAGAGGGGAGCGGGGAGGGGGGATTGGTTAGCCCGGTGATGGGTATTAAGGAGGGCAGGTACTGCATGGAGCACTGGGTGTTATACGAAAACAATGGATCGTGGATCACTACATCAAAAACCAATGATGTATTGTATGGTGACTAACATAATAATAAAAAAAAAAAAAAAAAAGGAAGCTCATTTGTTATAAGTAATTTCTGAGTGTTTTCTCTGTGCCATGCCCTATTCTTAATGTTTTATATGTCACCCTCACAATTTTTTTAGATGGTTCATTACCCATTTTTACTGAAATTGGGAGAGTGTAAGTAGTACGCTCTGCTTTTCCTCCCAGTTAGGATGTGGTGCAGCTGGGACTGAAAGTCCACCTCTTAACCACTCAGTACTTTTGCTAAAAGTACTTCTCTCTGTATTTAGAGAGAAGAAGGCATCTTCTCTAAATACAGATGCCTGGGCTCCAGTCCAGATCCGATGAATCAGACTCCAGTGGGCGAGGATGAGTTAGGGATCGGAATCTGAATTTTCACAAAGTCCCCCAAGGAATTCTTCTACACTTGAAATTTGAGTGATTACCAGCTCTTTGCCTTAATTCCTCCGACGGTGGGTGGTCTGGTCCCACATTCTGTCTCCGTCCTGTCTCACTTCCAGGAGCTGTTCTCACCTAACATAAGAGAAATGGAAAGCTCTGACATTAAAAGGATGTGTGTCCCATGCTGTGTGTCTTCTGCAAATGGACTTTAGCACAGCCCCCCTTGCCTCAGGAGTTCCAGCAATGGGGCTGCTGTAAGATCCTTACAGGCTCAGCTCTTTGGGTTAGAGTGGAGCTCTTCTGTGTTCCCTCAGAAAGTTCTGATGATAGTGTTATTTTGCTGGATTTAGACTTCTCACCCCCTTACTTCAAGAGAACCCGGTTTTCCAGGCACCTCCCATGACCCAGACCCCGATGATCTGTGTCCTTTGGTGTGTCAGGTGTCGTCTGTTAAAACAGATCACAACACAACTCTCATATATTATTAAGGGGGCAGATACCAACAACACACACAAACTTCAGTCTTAGTCCAACAGGAGAGCCAGAGAAACAATGTTATTTTCTGGATCCAGGATCAAGATACTATGAAGAGTTTTAACTAATGCATTTATTAAATGTGTAAGCAGAACTTCTCTGATGCAACTTCACAGGAGACAAAACTGTACACTCTGACTACCTGCTTTAACTACAGTACTTTGCTTGGAAAATTCCATAATTGTATCTATGTATATTACATCTTTTTCCTAAAATCACCATGGCGATCCCATTAAAAAGACTTCTGGCAGGAAAACAAGTATTTTTTCCCTCTGGATTTGGTTTAAAAAATATATGTATATAAAATCTAAACTGAGAGGGCGCCTGGGTGGCTCAGTTGGTTAAGCGACTGCCTTCGGCTCAGGTCATGATCCTGGAGTCCTGGGATCGAGTCCCACATCGGGCTCCCTGCTCGGCAGGGAGTCTGCTTCTCCCTCTGACCCTCTTCCATCTCATGCTCTCTATCTCTCATTCTCTCTCTCGCAAATAAATACAATCTTAAAAAAAAAAAAAAAATCTAAACTGAGATCATTTAAAAGTGAAATTTAAAGGGGACATTTTAAAACTTTACAAAATGAACAATTTTCACTGTTTACATTTTCTGTTTCTCAGTCACCAATACTATTTGTATGACTTTGGTCAAGATTTTTTACAATTTTATTTAAATGCAATTAACTACACATCTTTAGAATGTACAATTGGATTAGTTTCCGCATACATGTTCACGAATGAAACAATGGTGATAGTCAAGATGATGAACCTATCGCCATGAGACCCTCTGTCGCACTCCTTTGGAACCCCTCCCCTGCAAGCTCCTGACCCTGACCCTAGGCAACCACTGATGTGCTTTCTGTCACCGTGAGCTTGTTTGCATTTTCCAGGATTTTATATAATCAGAATCATGTAATATACAATCTTTTTTGTTTGTTTGGTTTCTTTTATTTAGCTTAGTCAGTTTGAGATATACCATGTGTTTGTGTGCATCCTTTGTTCATTTTATTTTATTTTATTTTTAATTTATTGTATAGACATACCACAGTTCTTTTATTCAATCACTTGTTAATGGGCCTTTGGGTTGTTCCTAGTTTTAGCTATTTTTTTTCCTTAATTCTAGCTATCATGAATAAAGTTGCTGTGACCTTTTCTGTGCAGTTCTTTGTATGAAATTTTGCTTTTATTTCTCAAGGGTGAATCCCTATAACTGTCCAGGGTGAATTCTATGGAAGTGTCAGGAACTTTGAAGAAACTGACAGACTGCTTTTCAGAGTGTTTCTAGCATTTTATAATCCCAGCATAAGAGAATTCTAGTTGTCCCTTGTCCTCAACACTTGGTACAGTCAGTTTTATTAATTTTAGACATTTTTATAAGGGGTAGTGCTATTCCTATAGGTAATGTCATTGAGGTTTTATTTTTTAATGAGTTTGCAGCTAATGTTGAGCTTCTTTTCATGTGTATATTTACTATTATATATCCTACTTGCTAAAGTGCCAGCTCAGATCATTTGCCTATTTATGAGAAATTAGTTGTTTGTCTTCTTCATTTTGTGAGCCTTTGTATATTGCAGATACAAGTTCTTTATTAAATATATAATCTGAAAATAACTTGCCTGTAGTTCTATTTTTCATCTTCTTGTCTTTAGAAGAGCAGAAATTCTTGACTTTGGTGCGTTGTAATTGATCAGTTGTTTCTTTTTATGGTCCATGCGTTTGGTGCTCTGAGTGAGAAATCTTTGCCTGACTCAAATATTTCCTCTAGTCCAGCTGGTGGAAAGAGGTGCTATAATTCTCAGCCCTGTGTGGTTCTGTTGTTATGCCCGGTGCTCTTTCCAGGTGGTCCTTTCTCTGGAGGCCAGTGGTCTCTTCACACACACAGTTCAGTACTTGTCTAAGTCACGAGATGGACTCATAGCCCCAAAGCTCATGTCCCTCTCTGCGTGCTTCTTCCTCTCCAGTCCTCTGCCCCATGCGCCCTACCTGTAGCCTCCCTGGACTTCTAGCTCCATCTCCTCATTTTAGGAGGACTTCTGGGCTAGGGGTTCCTTGGTGCTGAGCCTCAGCCCAGAAGCTCTTGAGGCAGCGAGCTGAGGCAATCATGAGGATCACTTCAGTAGTCAGAATACTAACATTTTCTTGTCCTACTGCTATTTCTGAGAGTAATAAAATCCTTTGTCTCTGACCAAGGAAGTCTTATGTGTTCTGACAATGTTCATGACATTTAAATTCTTATTTAAAAGTAGGGCAAAATCTCAGACTTTTTACAGTTTTGATGTATTTTTGCAAATAATTTGCAAGCATAGATTGAATAGAATTATTAGTTGGAATAAGTTTCTTCTCTAGGTTTTAAATCATTATTAATGTGGGACAGCTACTTTAAAAGGTTGTTTTAGACCACATTGGTGTACTATAATGTATTATGCTAACTTCTCTTAAAAATGAGTAAATGGAATGAAGGAAACATTTTGGCACACTAAACTGAATTGATTGTCAAATTTAACATCAATGCATAGAAAGAGATTCACTTAACCATTAAGTAAGTCTTGAGGAATTGTTTTACTGCTTGCCTCACCGTTCTGTCCAGGACATATCAAAGCGTAGGGAGTGTCAGGAGGAAAGAGCCTCTTGGATGAAGAGAAATGAATTTTGCTTTTCTTCTTTGGTTCTTTCCAGTAGTCCCTTTTTCTGAGCAAGTGGAAAGTGTGAACTATAACAAGATGTTTAGATATTCATGCCTGAGAGGTTGTAACTACTTTGATTAAGCAACCTGACTCCCAATAATTCACATTTATTTTGAGTGGTTTGTAACATATCAAGCAAAATGAAGTCAATATGAAACCCATCAATATGAAAGACAAACAAAAGTAACTTACCCAAGAAAGTTTTGTGTTTCTTTGGGCACAATGTTTAACCTTTGTGTGATTCTGCATCCTCATCTATAAAAGGCAAAGTAATGGCATTTATTTCAAAGGATTGTTGTAGGAATTAAATGAGTTTGTATATGCAAAACAGAACATAACCTTGCACTTAGAGATATTATTCTATAATTCATTACTGACTCAAGTTGTAAAGGAATCAACATATTACCCAAGTTTTACACAATAAAATAAATAAATGAAGGAAGAAAGGTGTATTATTTTCCTGTGGCAGCAGTAGCAAAGTATTACAAATTGGGTGGCTTAGAACAATAGAAATTTATTGTCTCACAATTTGGGAGGCTAGAATATGAAATCAAGGTGTTGGTAGGGCCATACTCCCCCCCAAACCCACAGGGTTACATCTTCTACCCTCTGGCATTCCCTGACATTCATTAGTCTAGGCAACATAACCCCAGTCTCTGCATCTGCCTTCAGATGGTGTTCTCCCTGTGTCTCTTCATCATCGTCCCTCTATATGTGTCCAAGTCTATGTCTGAATTTTTCCTTTTCATAAGGACACCACCATATTGGATTAGGGCCCATTCTAATGACCTCATTTAACATTTGATTACCTCCATAAAGACCCTATTTCCAAATAAAATCACATTCTGAGGTAGTGGGAGTTAGGGCTTCAACACCTCTCTTTTGCAAGGAAGAATTCAGTCCCTACCAAAGGGAATTATGCTACCTATGTAATTAAGTAATAAGGACATTTTATTTTAAAAATGTATCTAAAAACATAAGAATACATTCCAGAAAACTTACCATTACTTAAAATACTTAGGATAATCTTGACAGTGTACAGAGAATACTTTGTTTATTAAAGTGATACCACCCATGTGGCAACAATGTAAATGCAATTTACAATTCAATTCACTTGGCCACATTCCCTTGAAATTGTATGATTGGTGATCATGGGATGGGATCATAGATTAAAAGATATCACAGTTTTTGTATTAGGTCAATTTTTCTTAATAAACAATATTATGTTATATAAAGTTAAAATAATTTGAATGAGATAAAATACAACTACACTGAGCAGCTAGATCACTCAGTAGATTTGTATAGAGCCAGCTTCATTGTAGGTGATTCTTGTTGAATTCAAAGACTGAAGTCTATGTATCTTGACATTAAATCCCACTAAATACTGGGGTTTCTTATACTTAACTTGATCCTGATTAGTTGGTGATAGTTAAGAAAAATTGCTTAGGTCTTCACATCCCAATAATTTGGTACAATAAGGCTTCATTCACTCAGCTATGAAAATAAGACCTAAAGATATACATTAATCACTTTTACCACTTTTGGATTCAGATTTTATCATTATTTTGTACTTGCAATTATAGGCATTAGGTAAGCTAATTAGAGTGCTAAAACATATAGTCATAAAAATATGCCCTCAGGAGGGAGTAGAACTTCTCAGGCATTTCATTCTAGATTCTTCATTTTCAGTCTAGCATGAATTGGGGAAATACCAGACAGCAGATTATCAGTGCTCTTGATCAAGCACTCTGATAAAGAGAAACATAAGAAGGATTGAAGAATATACCCTTTGCCTCAAAATCTAGGCCTTTATGGATCAAATGATAAAATAATTCAGATGTTTTACCGTACACCCAATCAGAGAACCACATATGGATGGGTATTGCTTCTTCCCTACATTTTCTCAGAACAAGACTTTTCTCAGAACTCCAGGGATTGAATACAGTCAGCTACAAAAGGACAGAATACATGAAGAATACATGAAGGTAAAATATTAGAATTTCATGAGTAGAATATTCTGAGCCTTTTATATAATTTAAATTTAAAAGAAGGTTGATTTGCATTGTAAGATCTAAGGTATCACTTAGCCTTAAATTATTTTTAACAAATTCAGATTGGTCTAGGGTGAAGCAAAACCTCACTGTTCTAGAAACCATATTGTAAATCTCTTTTGTACCGTCAGAATTCTAGAGCAATCTCAAATGTACAAGGTGCATTGCTTTATTTAAATAAACCACAGTGTGAGATAGTCTGACAGTTCTACAAATATCTATGAATAAGAAGGATAAAGAAGCAAAACCGAGTGGAGTAAGGGCCCAGAGAAAATCGCTGAAATGTGGAATTTGCCTCTGCTAAAATTTGCCTTTGCTAAAATCATCCAAGGCTTGAGGAAAAAAGGGACATGAGGGGCCTCAACATGGTTTAGGAATATTACAATATTCATTAATGTATAATGCTAAAGACGATTGTAATTATAGCTGTCGTATTCGAATAGTCTGTATGTGTCGGACATTGTGATAAATGTTTGGTGATAGATATTTAATTAAACAACCCATTGTGTTAATAGTCTTGTTTCCAGTGTAGAGATGAGGGAAGTAAGACTTTTTTATGTCAAACATGCCGTATCCAACAAGCTCCAGGTTAGTATTATGGTAGAAATTGTTCAGGCAGCCAACAGCCATCAAAGTCATCCGTGGCTCTTGGTGAGAAGTCCACATAGAGCATGAGACCGTAAGATGGTGGGGCATATGGGAGCCACTGTCCAGCCCCCCACAGAATCAGTCTGAAAAGAGATATGAAAAAGATAAGGATTCCAGCTACTTGCCATGAAGCTACAATGAGGAATTATCATGTCTTCCTGGGAGTTAGAGTGTTAGACGCAAAACCTGAGTCTGTTTAGCAGTAAAAACCCACCAGATGTGTTGTTATGTGTTGTGAACCTACCAGACTGTGCTTTATGCTTTGCGTTCACGCTGCCTAATCTTGACAAGTGACTTACTCTAAGTCACACACATAGGGACCATCTCAACTAGGATTCAGACCCAGGCCGACCAAGCTTCCAAAACTATGGAATTTCCATTATATTAATAATTTACCTGTAGGGACCAGAGTAACAGGCATAAAGACAGCCATGACCCCCAAATGTTCAGGCTCTTAGGAACTGGTTGAAAGTGACGTTAGCTGGCAAAATGACTTATCTGATAGAAGATCAGGGCTACTTTTTATTTTGGAGGGTGAGAAAAACGTCATCTATTGAAGTAAACAATTTAAGTAAAGAAATGACCTGTTGGCCAATCAGCCAGTCAGCAAATAAGCAGATTAATTAATTAATTCTGATATTATCAGTTTCTCTTTTCTTTTTTTGACTTTTTATTTTTTCTTTTTCTTCTTTTTCAGTTGAAGTATAATTTACAGTGTTATATGAGTTTTGAGGGTACAATGTAGTTTTTCAACAATTCTGTACATTACTTGGAGCTCATCATGGCAGATGCGCTCCTGAATCCCTGTCTTTTATGTCACCCATCCCCCACCCACCTCCCCTATGGCAACCACTAGTTTGTTTTCTGTATTTAAGAGTCCATTTTTGTTTGTCTCTTTTTTCCTTTGTTTGTTCATTTGTTTTTTTCCTCAAATTCCATGTATGAGTGAAATTATATGGTATTTGTCTTCCTCTAACTTATTTCACTTAGCATTATACCCTCTAGATCCACCCCCATCATTGCAAATCACAAGATTCCATTCTTTTTTATGGCTGTGTAATATTCGTGTGTGTGTGTGTGTGTACCACATCTTCTTCAAACCATTCATCTATGGATAGACACTTGGGCTGCTTCCATACCTTGGCTATTGTAAATAATGCTGCAATAAACTTAGGAGTGTTTATATCTTTTTGAATTAGTATTTTCACATTATTTGGGCAAATACCAAGTAATGGAATGACTGGATCATATGGTAATTGTACTTTTAATTTTTTTTAGGAAACTTCATACTGTTTTCCAGAGTGGCTGCACCAGTTTGCATTCCCACAAACAGTGCACAAGGGTTCTCTCTTCTCCACATCCTCATCAACACTTGTATTATGTCTTGTGTTTTTGATTCTGGTCATTCTGACAGGTATAAGGTAATATCTCATTGTGGTTTTATTTTGTATTTCCCTGATGAGTGATATGAACATCTTTTCATGTGTTTATTGGCCATCTGTATGTCTTCTTTGGAAAGCATTTATTCAGGTCCTTTGCCCATTTTTTAATTGGATTATTTAGGGTTTTTGGTGTCAAGTTGCATAAGTTCTTTATATATTTTGGATATTAACCTCTTATCATATATATCATTTGTAAATACCTTCTCCCATTCAATAGGTTGCCTTTTCGTTTTGTTGATGGTTTCCTTTGCTGTGTAAAAACTTTCAATTTTGATATAGTCCCAGTAGTTTAATTTTGCCTTTTTCTTTTTTTTTTTTTTTAGCTAGAGCAGTCCTGAGAAAGGAGAACCAAGCATCACACTTATTGATTTCAAGCTATATTACAGAGCTATAGTAATAAAAGACAGTATGCTATTGGCATAAAAATACACACATAGACCAATGGAACAGAATAGAGGTCCCAGAAATAAACCCATGCATATGTGGTCACCTAATTTATGACAAAGGAACCAGGAATATACAATGGGGAAAGGACAGTCTCTTCAATAAATGCTGTTGGGAAAGCTGAATAGCCACATGCAAAAGAATGAAACTGGGTCACTTTTTTACACCATCTAAAAAAATCAACTCAAAATGGATTAAAGAGTTTTGTGTAGATCTGAAACTATAAAACTCCTGGAATAAAACATAGGGAAAAACCTCTGTGATATCCATCTTGGTAATGATTTTTTTTTGGATTTGACACCAAAAGTAAAAATAAACAAGTGGGACTACATCAAAGTAAAAAGCTTCTGTACAGCAAAGGAAATCAACCACAAAATGAAAAAGCAACCAATGGCAGAAAATATTTATAAATTATAGATCTTTCAAGGGATTAGGATCCAAAATATATAAAGAATTCATACAACTCAGTAGCAAAAAAAAATAAAATAAAATAAAAAATGGGCAGAGGGGGCACCTGGGTGGCTCAGTCAGTTGAGCAGCCAACTCTTGACTTTGTCTCCAGTCATGATCTCAGGGCTCTGGGATCGAGCCCTACATTGGACTCCATGTTCAGCAGGAGTCTCCTTCAGGATTCTCTTTCTTCCTCTGCTCCTCACCCTGCTCACTCACTCTCTCTCTCTAAAATAAATAAATAAATCTTTAAAAAAATAGGCAGAAGACCTGAATAGACATTTTTCCAAAGAAGACATAAAAATGGCCAACAGTACATGAAAAGCTGCTCAACATCACTCATCATCAGGGAAATGCAAGCCAAAACCACAATAAGCTATCACCTAACACCTGGCAGAATGGTTATTATCAAAGAGACAACAAATAATAAGTGTTGGTGAGAATGTGGAGAAAAGGGAACCTTTATACTGTTGGTGGGAATATAAATTGGTGCAGCCACTCTGGTAGACAATATGGAAGTTCCTCAAAAAACTAAAAATAGAACTACCACATGAAAACAATGAATTCAAAAAATTATGTGCATCCCCCATGTTCATTACACCAGCATTTACAATAACCAAAGTATGGAAAAAATCTTAAGTGTCCATAGGTGGATAAATGTATAGAGATGTGTGTGTGAGGGGGGGCGGAGCAAGATGGCGGAGGAGTAGGAGACCTGGATTTTGTCTGGTCTCAGGAATTCAGCTGGATAGGGATCAAACCATTCGGAACACCTACAAACTCAATAGGAGATCGAAGTAAAGAATAGCAACAACTCTCTGAACAGAAAAGCGACCACTTTCTGGAAGGTAGGACGTGCAGAGTAGTGAATCCGAGGTGATATTTGGGAGGATAGATGGCGGGGGAGGGGCCTTTGTCGGCCGCTTCTGGCAAGTGACAGAGCCACGGAGCACAAAATCGGAACTTTTAGAAGTCTGCTCCGCTGAGGGACATCATGCCAGTGGCTAAGCAGGGGGTGGAACCCTCGCGGGACAGTGTGGTCTCAAGATCCTCGGGGTCACAGGAAGACTGGGGGTGCCTGAGTGTGGCAGAGCTCCCAGGTATCAGAGCAGGGAAGCCGGCTGCAGAGACGGAGCTGAGGCGCGGCTCTCAGCTCAGGGTTGTCATAAACCGTAATCTGGGGCAGTCGGGCCACTGCTCCTCCAGCAGGGACCCAACAAGCCGCAGGTCCGGGGAGACTCACCTTCCTCCCCCGGGAGGAGCAGCGTGGGAGCGCACCGCAGGGATCTGCTGGGTTTGGAGACTCCACATGAGGTTGGGTGCCAGAGATAGAAATGCTCGGTCACAGGCCAGGTGAGCACGGAGTGCAGCCAGAGACCGGGGAGACGAGAGTGACTTAGTGCTTTTCTCTGAGGGCTCACTGAGAAGAGGAGACCTGAGTTCTCAGCTCTTCCAGGGCAGAGATTGGGAGGCTGCCATTTTCACTCTCGGCCTCCACTCTTGGAAAGCTTGCAGGGAACAAAAGCTCCTGAGAGCAAACCCGAGCAGATTACTTAGCCAGGACCGGCAAGGGCGGGGTAATTCCACCTCTGGCAAAGACATTTGGGAACCATGGCAACAGGCCCCTACCCCAGAAGATCAGCGAGAACAGCCAGCCAAGACCAAGTTTACCCATCAATGAGAATGGCAGAACTCCAGCGCTAGGGGAATAGTGCACATAGAATCCAAGGCTTTTTTTACCATGATTCTATAGTCTTTCAAAGTTAATTTTTTTTTAACTGTCTTTTCTATCTTTTTTTTTTTTGAATTTTTCTTTTTCCCTTTCTCAACCAACATCTTTTCAATCCCTTTTTTAAAAAACATTTTTATTTTTCATTTTTAGACTCATATTCTATCCCTTCATAGTAGTTACCTGTATTTTTGGCATATGTATATAAGTTGTTCTCTCTTTAAAATTTTGAGATAGTTTCTTCTAACAGATCAAAATATACCCTAAATCTGTAGTGTATGTTTTTTTTTCTACTCCCCTGCCTGATCACATTTTCTTCCCCTTTTTTTCTTTTTTTTAAAAAATACTCTTCTTTCTTTTTTCAAACAACTTCTTACCAATTCCTTTTATAAAATTTTTTATAATTTTCATCTTTACAGTCATATTCCATTCCTTCATCATATCAACCCTTATTTTTGTACATACATAAGTTTTTCTTTCTTTAAAATTTTGGGAGGCACTTTCTTCTAACGGATGGAAATACACCCAAAATCTAGTGTGTGGCACTGATCTATGTACCAGCCTGATCATATTTGATCATAATCTTTTTTTTGTTTGTTTTGTTCTGTTTTTGTTTGTTTTTATCTTTATCTTTTTTTTCTCTCTCTCTTTCCCTTTCTTTTCCCACTGCTTCAGGTCTTTTCTGATTTGTTTAGAGTATATTTTCTGGGGACGTTGTTACCCTGTTAGCATTTTGTTCTCTCATTAATCTATTCTCCTCTGCACAAAATGATAAGACGGAAAAAATCACCTCAACAAAAAGAACAAGAGGTAGTACCGACTGCCAGGGACCTACTCAATACAGACATTAGTACGATGTCAGATCTAGAGTTCAGAATCATCACTTTAAATATACTAGCTGGGCTTGAAAAAAGCATGGAAGTTATTAGAGAAACCCTTTCTGGAGAAATAAAAGAACTAAAATCTAACCAAATCGAAATCAAAAAGGCTATTAATGAGGTGCAATCAAATATGGGGGCACTAACTGGTAGGATGAATGAGGCAGAAGAGAGAATCAGTGATATAGAAGACCAAATGATGGAAAATAAAGAAGCTGAGAAACAGAGAGATAAACAACTACTGGATCACGAGGGCAGAATTCAAGAGATAAGAGATACCATAAGACGAAACAACGTTAGAATAACTGGGATCCCAGAAGAAGAAGAAAGAGAGGGGCAGAAGGTATACTGGAGCAAATTATAGCAGAGAACTTCCCTAATTTGGGAAAGGAAACAGGCATGAAAATGCAGGAGGCACAGAGAACCCCTCTCAAAATCAATAAAAATAGGTCAACACCCCGACATCTAATAGTAAAACTTATGAGTCTCAGAGACAAAGAGAAAATCATGAAAGCAGCTCGGGAGAAGCGATCTGTAACCTACAATGGTAGAAACCTTAGACTGGCAACAGACCTATCCACAGAGACCTGGCGGGCCAGAACGGATTGGCAGGATATATTCAGAGCACTAAATGAGAAAAATATGCAACCAAGAATACTATATTCATCTAGGCTGTCATTGAAAATTGAAGGAGAGATAAAAAGCTTCCAGGACAAACAAAAACTAAAGGAATTTGCAAACACGAAACCAGCCCTACAAAAAATCTTGAAAGGGGTCCTCTAAGCAAAGAGAGAGCCTAAAAGTAACATAGACCAGAAAGGAACACAGACAATATACAGTAACAGTCACCTTACAGGCAATACAATGGCACTAAATTCCTATCTTTCAATAGTTACCCTGAATGTAAATGGGCTAAATGCCCCAATCAAAAGACACAGGCTATCAGTTTGGATAAAAAAACAAGACCCATTGATATGCTGTCTGAAGAGACTCATTTTAGACCCAAAGATACCCCCAGACTGAAAGTGAGGGGGTGGAAAACCATTTACCATGCTAATGGACACCAAAAGAAAGCTGGGGTGGCAAACCTTATATCAGACAAATTAGATTTTAAACCAAAGACTGTAATAAGAGATGAGGAAGGACACTATATCCTACTTAAACGATCTATCCAACAAGAAGATCTAGCAATTGTAAATATCTATGTCCCTAACATGGGAGCAGCCAATTATATAAGGCAATTAATAACAAAAGCAAAGAAACACATCGACAACAATACAATAATAGTGGGGACCTTTAACACCCCCTCACTGAAATGGACAGATCATCTAAGCAAAAGATCAACAAGGAAATAGACTTCAAATGACACACTGGACCAAATGGACTTCACAGACATATTTAGAACATTCCATCCCAAAGCAATGGAATACACATTCTTCTCTAGTGCCCATGGAATATTCCCCAGAATCGATCACATCCTAGGTCACAAATCAGGTCTCAACTGGTACCAAAATTGGGATCATTCCCTGCCTATTTTCAGACCACAATGCTTTAAAACTAGAACTCAATCACAAGAGGAAAGTTGGAAAGAACTCAAATACATGGAGGCTAAAGAGCATCCTACTAAATGAATGGATCAACCAGGAAATTAAAGAAGAATTTAAAAAATGCATGGAAACCAATGAAAATGAAAATACAACTGTTCAATATCTTTGGGATGCAGCAAAGGCAGTCCTAAGAGGAAAGTATATAGCAATACAAGCCTTTCTCAAGAAACAAGAAAGGTCTCAAGTACACAACCTAACCCTACATCTAAAGGAGTTGGAGAAAGAACAGCAAATAAAGCCTAAACCCAGCAGGAGAAGAGAAATAATAAAGATCAGAGCAGCAATCAATGAAATAGAAACTAAAAGAACAGTAGAACAGATCAACGAAACTAGGAGCTGGTTCTTTGAAAGAATTAACAAGATTGATCAACCCCTGGCCAGACTTATCAAAAAGAAAAGAGAAATGACCCAAATCAACAAAATCACAAACAAAAGAGGAGAGATCACAACCAACACCAAAGAAATACAAGCAATTATAAGAACATATTATGAGCCACTCTATGCCAGCAAATTAGATAACCTGGAAGAGATGGATGCATTCCTAGAGATGTATCAACTACCAAAACTGAACCAGGATGAAATAGAAAACCTGAACAGACCTATAACCACTAAGGAAATTGAAGCAGTCATCAAAAATCTCCCAACAAACAAAAGCCCAGGGCCAGATGGCTTCCCAGGGGAGTTCTACCAAACATTTCAAGAAGCATGAATACCTATTCTTCTGAAACTGTTCCAAAAAATAGAACTGGAAGGAAAACTTCCAAACTCATTTTATGAGGCCACCATTACCTTGATCCCAAAACCAGACAAAGACCCCATCAAAAAGGAGAATTACAGACCAATATCCCTGATGGACATGGATGCTAAAATTCTCACCAAAATACTAGCCAATAGGATCCAACAGTACATTAAAAGGATTATTCACCACGACTAAGTGGGATTTATCCCTGGGCTGCAAGTTGGTTCAACATCCGCAAATCAATCAACGTGATACAATACATTAACAATAGAAAGAACAAGAATCATATGATCCTTTCAATTGATGCAGAAAAAGCATTTGACAAAGTACAGCATCCTTTCTTGATCAAAACTCTTCAGAGTATAGGGATAGAGGGAACATACCTCAATATCATAAAAGCCATCTATGAAAAACCTACAGCGAATATCATTCTCAATAGGGAAAAACCGAGAGCTTTCCCCCTAAATCAGGAACACGGCAGGGATGTCCAGTATCACCACTTCTGTTCAACATAGTATTAGAAGTCCTAGCTGCAGCAATCAGACAACAAAAAGAAATCAAATGCATCCAAATCGGCAAAGAAGAAGTCAAACTCTCACTCTTTGCAGATGATACGCTACTTTATGTGGAAAACCCCAAAGACTCCACCCCAAAACTGCTAGAACTCATACAGGAATTCAGTCAAGTGGCAGGATATAAAATCAATGCACAGAAATGAGTGGCATTCCTATACACCAACAACAAGACATAAGAATGAGAAATTAAGGAGTCGATCCCATTTACAATTGCACCCAAAACCGTATGGTGCCTAGGAATAAATCTAACCAAAGAGACAAAGGATCTGTACTCAGAAAACTATAAAATACTCATGAAAGAAATTGAGGACGACACAAAGAAATGGAAAAACGTTCCATGCTCATGGATTGGAAGAACAAATATTGTGAAGATGGCAATGCTACCTGGAGCAATCTACACATTCAGTGCAATTCCCATCAAAATACCATCCATTTTTTTCAAAGAAATGGAACAAATCATCCTAAAATTTGTATGGAACCAGAAAAGACCCCGAATAGCCAGAGGAATGTTGAAAAAGAAAAGCAAATTTGGCGGCATCACAATTCCGGACTTCCAGCTCTATTACAAAGCCGTCATCATCAAGACAGCATGGTACTGGCACAAAAACAGACACATAGATCAGTGGAACAGAATAGAGAGCCCAGAAATGGACCCTCAACTCTATGGTCAACTCATCTTTGACAAAGCAGGAACGAATGTCCAATGGAAAAAAGACAATCTCTTCAACAAATGGTGTTGGGAAAATTGGACAGCCACATGCGGAAGAATGAAACTGGACCATTTCCTTACACCACACACAAAAATAGACTCCAAATGGTTGAAAGACCTCAATGTGAGATGGGAGTCCATCAAAATCCTAAAGGAGAACACAGGCAGCAACCTCTTCGACCTCGGCCGCAGGAACTTCTTCCTAGAAATATCACCAAAGGCAAGGGAAGCAAGGGCAAAAATGAACTATTGGGACTTCATCAAGATAAAAACCTTTTGCAAAGCAAAGGAAACAGTCAACAAAACCAAAAGACAACCGACAGAATGGGAGAAGATATTTGCAAATGACAGATCAGATAAAGGGCTAGTATCCAAAATCTATAAAGAACTTACCAAACTCAACACCCAAAGAACAAAGAATCCAATCAAGAAATGGGCAGAAGACATGAACAGACATTTTTCCAAAGAAGACATCCAAATGGCCAACAGACACATGAAAAAGTGCTCAATATTGCTCGGCATCAGGGAAATCCAAATCAAAGCCTCAATGAGATACCACGTCACACCATTCAGAATGGCTAAAATTAACAAGTCAGGAAACAGCAGATGTTGGCGGGGACGCGGAGAAAGGGGAACCCTCCTACACTGTTGGTGGGAATGCAAGCTGGTGCAGCCACTCTGGAAAACAGTATGGAGGTTCCTCAGAAAGTTGAAAATAGAGCTACCATATGATCCAGCAATTGCACTACTGGGTATTTACCCCAAAGATACAAATGTAGGGATCTGAAGGGGTATGTGCACCCTGATGTTTATAGCAGCAATGTCCACAATAGCCAAACTGTGGAAAGAGCCAAGATGTCCATCGACAGATGAATGGATAAAGAAGAAGTGGTATATATATATACAATGGAATATTATGCAGCCATCAAAAGGAATGAGATCTTGCCATTTGCAACAATGTGGATGGAACTGGAGGGTATTATGCTGAGCGAAATAAGTCAAACAGAGAAAGACATGTATCATATGACCTCACTGATATGAGGAATTCTTAATCTCAGAAAACAAACTGAGTTTTGCTGGAGTGGGGCGTGGGGTGGGAGGGATGGGGTGACTTCGTGATAGACACTGGGGAGGGTATATGCTCTGGTAAGGGCTGTGAATTGTGCAAGACTGTTGAATCTCAGATCTGTACCTCTGAAACAAATATTGCAATATATGTTAAAAAAAAAAAAAAAAAGAAGAACATATCAGGAGGGGAAGAATGAAGGGGGGCACATCGGAGGGGGTGACGAACCATCAGAGACAATGGACTCTGAAAAACAAACTGAGGGTACTAGAGGGGAGGGGGGTGGGAGGATGGGTTAGCCTAGTGATGGGTATTAAGGAGGGCGTGTTCTGCATGGAGCACTGGGTGTTATGCCCAATGAATCATGGAACACTACATCTAAAACTAATGATGTAATATATGGTGATTAACATAACAATAAAAAATTAAAAAAAAGATGTGTGTGTGTGTGTGTGTGTGTGAAAAGATACACAATGAAAAACTATGCAGCTATAGAAAGGAAAGAAATCTTGCTATTTGTGACAATATGGATTGATTACCTTGAGTTCATTATTCCAAGTAAAGTAAGTTAGACAAAGACAAATACTGCATGATCTCACTTATATATGCAGTTTTATTTCATTTAAGATTTATTTTTTTATTAGAGAGGGAGAGAGAGAGAGAGGAGGGGAGGAGCAGAGGGAGAGAGAGAGTCTCAAGCCGACTCCCGCTGAGCACAGAGTCTGATGTGGGGCTAGATCTCATGACACTGAGATTGTGACCTGAGCTGAAACCAAGAGACTGACAATCAACTGAGCCACCCAGGAGCCCCAGGAATACTGTTTTAGATCATCATAATTTAAATAATACACATGCCTATCAGATTATCTTATACTGAATTTCTTTAAAGCATGTTGTATTTTTAAGGATATATTTAGAATACTGTATTCCTTGCCCTTCTTTTCCACAAATGGTCCATTTGACAATTTCAGTCTGTAATGTATTTAGAATAACAACACTTCACTTATTGTAAGGTTGTGTCATCATGACTTAAAACTTGTAGATCATGGTTCAAAAATAAATGATTGAAAAGAGGCTAAAAACAGCCAGAGTAATTCTTTTAGCTTTAATATTTGTGGAATTTATTATTCAAGACTGAATTTGAAGTTCAGTACTATGTAATTATTTGGCATTTCCCTGAAACACAAAATCTAAGCAAGATTAATATTTGAGGGGGGCACAGAGCCAGAGGATAAGTCTAGGCACAGTCCAATCCACAACTCGGTGTTACATTTTTTTTTAATTGATATATATGGAATGATTTATAATATACCTTACCCCATTAGAGAAGCTAAGTCCTTCGCAAAGTGGTAACAAAACATACAATTAAAATGGTATTAGAATCTATTCCTTAAGAACATCAAGAATCTGTTATAGTTTCCATTGGAAAAAATAAGTTGTTATAGTGGACATTAAAGATTTTGCTCTCAATTATATAGAAAATTCACACTCGCTGTTGAACTTATTATCAGAGAATGGAAGACTATCGATAAACTGTACTATAGTCATTTCTGGCAATCTCTATCTTTATTTTTTTAATTTCACTGAGTATATTTCAGGACCAATGACAAATTAGAATTATGGGTTAGAGGAGTCATCTGACACTAAAATTATAGGTACACAAGTGTACGTACACATATATGGACATATACAAGCATACACATAAATAAAAGAAATCCATAGTAAATATTCTGAAACAGTTTTGCAACTAAAACTGAATGGATTCTCTCCTTCCTAATAGTGTATTATAGATGTCTGTCCAAACTACAAGAAATCTGGTGTCCAGATGCATGTTTCCTATTGTTAGATATAAAACCTCCCCTTAACAGCTGGTGACTGCAAATGAGTTGAGGAAGCAGATGATGGCAATAACTTAACTCAGTTCAGAAATCCTCAAAGCAGCCAGCTACTCTAACTGTTCCTATCAGACCCCATTACCCACTGGGCTTCTAAACATGACAGAAAAGCGTCTTTCAAGAAGTTTCATTTTTACTGAGTTCCAGCTAAAAGCCATGAGAGCATCCAGTACTCCTCATAGGGATATCACTCTAGCTGCCAGACACCTCAGTTGGAATTTAGGGTGGAAAGGAGACCTACCCCCTTCCCCTAATTCTCCAGGCTGGCCTTTGACAATAGCACTCGCTTTTATCACACAAAGTAGACTTTGATTCGATTTTCCCCGAACTGCTTCAGTTTTGGGAGGGTAAGCAATAGTCTGTATGTGTGGGTGTGTGCCTCTCACTGTGTACTGGGAATGGGGGATCTGGGCACCGTGGGGCCGCCTGCTCACTTTCTTCCTGATCCAGTTTCAGAAGGAAGTGTGTTGTAGGAAGCCAAGCATGGAGCGGGGCTCTAGGCTGGAAGCTTGATGTCCAGCAGACTGCCCTTGAGACGTTTGCTTCTGCAACCACCGCCCTCTATAAAGGAGAGAGGATTATATCATCCATACAATGAGGATACTGGACCCGAGAGCACCTCGGCTCAGACAGGTAATGCATTACCCCACAATAAGCGCTCCATTCTCCTAACAACCAGTCCCACTGAGTGCAGGCACCTTGATGTACTTCCTGTGAAGGGCCCCAGCCTGGGTCATGTGCTCCATGGATCCTCGGGAATTTCATTCAGCTCGTTGGCCTCTGAACTTGGTGCTGGAGACACAGTGGATGAATAGACAGAGCAAGAAAAAGTCCACCTGTCGCTTTCTTTGCCGTGCTACATCCTCAAAAAAGTAAACTAAACTGTCTCAAATACCCAAGCTTTCACCATAAGAAAACATGAAAATATATAAAGAGATGTAGAGACATAATAGCGATCATCTGAAAATAATTATAAAACAGGGGAGAGAGTATATTCATCTACCTACTTGAAAGCCTGTCTCACTCTAGGTGCCCAGGAAGGTAATTTGCACCATAGAAGGTGCTCAATAAATGCTTGTTGGCTTGATTTTTTTATTTAATTAGTTGATGATGGCACCTGTGTAATGAAGCAAGTTAAGGAAGCGACACTACCCCCAGGAAGATTATATAATCCACATGTGGAGAACTCTTTATTCTGGACCATATCAAGTGATCATATTCCATCTTGTCTTTTGTAAACTCTCTGTCCCCTTGTCTTGTATCTTCTTGTATACAACACGGCCCAGAGGACAGAAGTTTTGAAAATACAAGAATTACGTTAACTGTGAAATAGCTACCAAGTTCCTTGTGTAGCTTTGATGTCACCAAAAAAAAAAAAAAAAAATCATTCTTCCAGCCTACTAAGAGCTAGAAACCACAATGCACAGAAGTAGAACAAGTACGGAAATGCCTACAGGGATAACAGAATGCGGCAATGTGGGAAGTATTTTCCAAACAACGAGTAAGCTGCTACCTTCAGCAGAGAACTCTTGGAACAGTCAAGTACAAGAATAAACACACAAAGCTTTTTAATGGATTAAATAGATAGTATAGTAAAGTAAATCTGAATGGAGATGTTTAGTCAGTACAGGCCTGACTCTTGAGTTGAACCCTGAACAAAGATTTCTTGCTGAGCACTGAATGTATTAAGAATTGAAAACAGGGGCACCTGGGTAGCTCAGTCGTTTGGACTCTGCCTTTGGCTCAGGTCATGATCCCAGGGTCCTGGGATCGAGCCCTGCATGGGGTTCCCTGCTCGGCGGGGAGCCTGCTTCTCCCTTCCCCCACCGCCCCTGCTTGTGTTCCCTCTCTCACTGTCTCTCTGTCAAATAAATAAATAAAATCTTTAAAAAAAAAAAAAAGAATTGAAAACAGAGGAAACAACAACAGCAAACTCACATAAGCATTTTTTTAATTCTAAAGAGTGAGAATTGATCTTTACAATAATTGCACAGATGAGTGCAAAGTCCCAAAGAGCCTGGAGAAATTTATTTTTTTTTTTTAAAGATTTTATTTACTTATTTGAGAGAGAGAATGAAAGAGAGAGAGCACAAGAGCGGGGAGGGTCAGAGGGAGAAGCAGACTCCCTGCTGAGCAGGGAGCCCGATGCAGGACTCGATCCTGGGACTCCAGGATCATGACCTGAGCTGAAGGCAGTCGCTTAACCAACTGAGCCACCCAGGCGCCCCTGCCTTGAGAAATTTAAAAAGTGGAATAAACTAGATTTAGGTTCATTTCTGAGCGAAATATATTTTGTTGAATGCCAGTATTTTGATGACCGTCAAGCCATGGGGAATGTTTAATGCGGCAAGCTTGTGTCCAGCTTGTGTTAGCTACCTTTTCTGCACAAGACAACGTACTTTGTGATTTGGGGAAAAAGGTAAGACGCTTTTTCAACTTGCTTATAATTTATTAGTGGGGCTAGGTAAACATACAACTATTTTATATAATTGTGTGGCAGTAATAATTTGAAATATTCTGACTTTTAAATAAGATTGGAAGTTTGGATATTGATAAATCTCATTTTTGAGTCATAAAAGAACTTTCCATGATCTGCTTAAACAGAGATTTAATTAGGTCTCAAAGAAATCAAAAGTAATTGTTACTAACTCCCTACTGCTTTCAGAATTAAATATAAATTTTCCCACTTGTTTCTAAAAGCGTTTTTTTGTATGACCCAAGCTTTGTACCATTGTCTCCCAAGACTCTTGTGTAAATGCCCAATAAAATAGAATTTAGATTTGTATTCCCTGACCACAGTCTATGCTTTCCTGACAATGCCTTTGCCTGTGCCCTAGGATATCACTCACACTCCTAAAAATTCTCTCTTTTTAGGTGTAAGTCAATGTCTACCACTCTCCTGAATGTTATTCTAACACCTTTGTTTCTGTTTCAGAATTGTAATGATACTTTGCTTGAATCTCTCGCTCAAAGTACCAATTACGCAGGTTGAAAACACTTGGCCAATAGAAAGCTCTCTGTAAATAGTGGTTTTTCTTCTCCATTTCTTGACTCTTCAAATATCTGATAAGTAACCACATATATCAAACAGCTTGGTGCTAGTTGAACCTCAAGAGACTCAGGATCCAGTGACAGAGAGAAATAAGTAATGTTTGTAATTTTCTGCAGTACAGAAAGTTATTAGACCATTAAAATGTTCTTAGTTCATATATTTTGAAGGTATCCTTTATGGTATTTATAAATTCCATTGTTGCCCAAATAATTTGTCTAACAGGCCAAACTCATCTTTATATGTATGCCCACCCTACCTCATAACTTTTTTTTTGCATTTCTAATAATATAAATTGGTATTGCAGAATCACCAATGACAAATGCATAAATTAGAATTTATGAAAACTCATGTTACTACTATATATGTTCAAAATTAAATTCAAAGTATGGAAACGTCATGCAATTTATATTACTAAAAATACAGTTATCACCTTTGGCTCAGATTTAAGTGAACAAAGAAGAAATCACTTTTATAGAGGTGGTTATAAGATTAATAAGGGCAGGATATGTCTCTATGATGTTGTTCAGCATTGAATTTGTAGAGACAAGTACAATCCCCCGTAATTTTTTGAGAGGACAGTTGGATGAATGAATGGATGGATGAACAAAAAATGTGTAAGAGTTGAGTTTCCAAAACAAGTATGTTCGTCTGACTTTTTGATTTGTTTGTGCGTCCGTAGGATTCTTCAGATAATCAGGTATAAGATACACATTATGTCACAATTAACTGACACTCAACCAATATGGGTCACTGAGTTAGTTTTCTCTTGCTGCCTAACAAATTATCACAACATTGGTGGTAAAGGGGCGCCTGGGTGGCTCAGTCAGTTGAGTGACCAACTCTTAGATTTTGGCTCAGGTCATGATCTCGGGGTCCTGGGATCAAGCCCTGCAGTGTGGGGCACAGGCTCTGTGCTCAGTGGGGACAAGTCTGCTTGTCCCTCTGCCCCGGGCTCAGTGGGGACAATTCTGCTTGTCCCTCTGCCCCTCCCCCTGCTTGTGCTCACACGCACTCTCTCTCACTCTCTCTCTCAAATAAATAAATAAATCTTAAAAAATAATAAAGGAGCTAGTTAAGTGCTTATAGAAAAGGAAAGTAAAAATCAGAGACTTTCTTATTTGGTCTCAAAAATTGCTTCCATACAACCTCATATAACTAATGAAGTCTAGCTCTACCCTCCAAAGGCACAAAGAGGAAAATTCCTCCTTAATTTGAAGATACTCATGTTCTAGCCCTGCGTCTAGCTTCCTGGCTATGCATGTTGAGTTTTTTTTTTTTTAACCTTCGAGCTGTTTTGAGACATTAAGCCCGTTCCCTATTTTAGTTCTGTTTCCTCTGTTGGTGTAAGAATGGAAACTAGAAATGAGCGTCACACTCAAGCAATAGATTTGATAGTGCAAACTGAGAAAGAGTCCCCTTTCCTTGTTTACAATGCAGTATTTCCATTAAAGATGGCCAGAGTGGCAGAAAGGTTTTCTGTTTCAGCATGACTGATACTGCGCTTGTCCACGCTGAATCTTTATTTTCCTTTCACAGGAGCTGCTGTACATGAAATGTTTCAATCTAGTCGCATTATACGTGTTGTATTTATACTTGTGTACTTCGTCTCGTCTCCAATAGCCATTTCCACAGGGTAACTTCTCCTAATGATGTTTATTAAAGTTCAGATAAAAACAACATCAAGGAAAAAAAAAGAATTAACTGTATGTGATTCTACATAATGATCATATTCGAGAACAGATTGATAGAAATGATGAAATATGTGGGTGCTTTGATCCAAAGCTCAACCACTTCAGATGTGTGATTTGTTTAAAAGACAACACTGCTGTCATCTGCAACAAAAAATACAAAGCTATTGGGTATTTATAGCATTATCTTATGTGGAAGACTATTACTATGGAAACAGATCTAAAATTATTCCAATAATGTAATGTTGACTTTTAATCAGCTCAAGGAAGCTCTCATGGCCAATTGACTTAGAAACAAACTGATAGAGAGTCTTCCAGTCCAGAATCATTTACCAGGCTTCATAATTAAGATAAATGTAGCTCTCATTTGTGATAGCACTGGACACCTAAGACTTAAATTTAACTTAAAATTTCCCCTTATTTCAAAAGCAGTCAATGATTTTGATCTACTGTTGCTATTAAAACACATGACATTGGGGCGCCTCGGTGGCTCAGTTGGTTAAGCAACTGCCTTCGGCTCAGGTCATGATCCTGGAGTCCCGGGATCGAGTCCCACATCAGGCTCCCTGCTCAGCGGGGAGTCTGCTTCTCCCTCTGATTCTCCCCCTCTCATGCTCTCTGTCTCCCATTCTCTCTCTCAGATAAATAAATAAAATCTTTAAAAAATAAATAAAAAAATAAAACACATGACATTAACTCCACCAGAGATTAGTATGAACTACTAAGGAACTGATTTTTTACAAAAAGGGAAATTGAAGCCCTAAATCTGAGAAATGAGGTAAGATTGCTGAGCTGGTGATGTCTTTTTAAAATTGACCTATAATTGACATATAACACTGTGCAAGTTTAAGGTGCACTACTTTGATTTGATGCATGTATATGTTGCGATATGATTACCAGCTCGGCATTAGCTAACACCTCTATCGTGTCACCTAATTATCCTTTCTTTTGTGGTGAGAACATTTGAAATCTAGTCTCTATCTTACATTACTCACGAAGATTAAACTCAAAAGGGATTAGAAGACTTAAACATAAGACCTGAAACCATAAAACCGCCTCAAGAAAACACAGGGGAGGAGCTTCTGGACATTGTTCTTGACAGTGATTTCTCGGCTGTGACACCAAACACACAAGCAACAAAAATGGAAAAATCACAAGTGGGACTTGATCACACTGCAAAGCTTCTGCCCAGTGAGGGAAACCACTGACTACATGAAAAAGCAACCCACAGAATGAGAGACACTATTTGCCAATGATATATCTGACAAGAGGTTAATATCCAAGATATCTAAGGAACTCCTACAACTCAAGAACAACAACAACAAAAATCTGATTAAAAAATTGGCAGAGAAGGGCGCCTGGGTGGCTCAGTTGGTTAAGCCACTGCCTTCGGCTCAGGTCATGATCCTGGAGTCCCGGGATCGAGTCCCACATCGGGCTCCCTGCTCGGCAGGGAGTCTGCTTCTCCCTTTGACCCTCCCCCTTCTCATGCTCTCTCTCTCTAATTCTCTCTCTCAAATAAATAAATAAAATCTTTAAAAAAAAAATTGGCAGAGAAGGAGAATAGACATGTTTCCAAAGAAGACAACCGGATGGCCAACAGACACGTGAAAAGATGCTCGGCATCACTCATCTTCAGGGAAGTGCGAACAATCAAAACTACAAGGAGATATTACCTTAAACCTGTTAGAATGGCCATTATCAAAAACACAAGAGATAATGTGTTGGTGTGGATGTAGAGGAAAAGGACAGTTGTGTCTTGGTGGTGGGAATGTCAGTTGGTTCAGTTACTATGGAAAACAATAAGAAGATTCCTCAAAAAATTGAAAATAGAACTACCATATATTCCAGCAATCCAATGTCTAGGTATATATCCAAAGGAAATGAAAACAGGGTTTTGAAAAGATACCTGTATTTCCATGTTTACTGCCACATTAATCACAATAGTCAGGACACGGAAACAACCTAAGTGTCAGTGGATGAATGGATAAAGATGTGGCATCTATGCAATGCAATATTATTCAGCCATGGGAAAGAAGGAAATCCTGCCATCCACAACAACTTGGGTGGACCTTGAGGACATTATACAAATAAGTCAGACAGAGAAAGACCAGTTCTGTGTGATATCACTTATATGTGGAATCTGAAAATGCCGCACTCACAGAAACAGGAGAATGCAGTCCCCGGGGGCTGGGGTTTGGAGTCCTGGAGAAGCTGGTCAAAGGGGACAAACCTGCAGTTAGAAAATGAAGAAGTTCTGATGAGGTAATGCACGTCCCTGAGACTAGAGTCCCCAGTATGTACTGCGTACTGCAAAGTTGAAGATACCTTTTAGGATAGTGTTTTTACTGAACTTCTCATGCCTGGTAATCATAGACACATAATTTGGGACTGTATTTCAGTAAATATCAGCGAGGATCTTGGGAAACGTGAAACAATATGTCCGTTTTCAGAGCTTACAGTTGGAGTCCGAGGTTTGCATCCAAAAGCTGCTCCAGCATTTTCAGCTGTGGGACCTGATGTAAGGGATTGAATCCATCCACCCTCAGTTTTTCCATTCATAAAATATGAACTGTAGCAACCCCTATAGTATATGATTAAAGAAATTAGGAATAAATCTGATTACGGCTTCATGATGCTTAGTAGAGTACTTGGCACCTTAATAATAATGACTGACAGAAAATAAAATCTATAGTGAGACAAAATAATTCTTACATCCTTTCCCATCCACTCAGCAGCAGGTAACACTGGTGGACATGTCAGTCACTGGTGGACAGTGGGAGCCACGGGGCCAGAGTTAAACATATAGCAGAGCAGATCCCACAGTAGCTGCTGCAATCCTAGAGAAGCTCTGGGAATTAGGAAGCTGTGATGCTTGGTTGTGCCTGAGAGTCCGAGGCTAGCCCAAAGCAGAGGTCTTTGCCAGCAGCCATGTGAATACCACAATGATGGTGATTTATATTGCAACCTGAAGATACATTGCATTTTTGGAAGACAACCTTGGAAGGATAGAGTGGGAGCTTCTTGTCTATCTCCTTTCTTCTCATATAAAAATTACTTCCCCAGAAGCCCTGTGTACTTGGCATTTCACTGTTACACATACCTGTCACAGTGTTTCATTTCATATTTATGAAACATAATCGTAAGAACTGGCAGAAGCTACCCAACAGCGAGCTGTCATCTAACTACTTCCCTCATCTTTTCCTGGTCCATATGCATTAATACAGCAGTTTGATTTTTAAATGCCTCTGTTCCTAGAATGGAATAAGCTCCACCAAGCTGTTTCCTGAGTAATGACCACAGGAAAGGGCCGGGGGATTACATAGACATAGTTGAAAATTTTGCCGTGATCATTCCTGGGCACAATGTATCATTCTTTATCCTAACAGCCACTAGGCCAATCTGGTTGGCAAACCCCATGGCTGGCAGCCTGGTTGAAAGATTGTCTAGGGGATTTGGAACTAAATCAGGTTAAATTTTATGAAAATGTTTTGTTCCTCTTGCATTCAACCCTTTTGGACCAAGGTCTATCTGCAAGTGGGGGAAGACTGGGGGGAAATGAAATTATAACTACTGAAGTGAGATGTACCGATTTTGTGACGTTGGAGGAAGGGCAAAAATCCCCATATCTAAGAAAAGAACATCTTAGACCCCAAGAGGTGCAGGAGAGAGTTGTGTTAGTGATCTTTGTTTTTCAGAATGCTGGTGGGGTCTTTCTCAGAAGGTGATATTTGCCATTATATGGCTTTAATAAGATATACATTTCCAAATTGATAAGACAGTAAGAGAATGCTAATTTTCTGTGATGTAACAGGTGTTAGGGCAGCAAGGACAACCATCCAGAATCTGGGTTATAATCAAATAAGTTTGGGTCAAGTTTAATGGGACAAGAAAACAGTAGTGAGCATTCAGTACTTTTTTTTTTTTTATTTAATTGTTTATTTTAGAGAGAGAGTGTGTGAGTGGGTGGAGGGGCAGAGGGAGAGGGACAAGCAGACTCCCTGCCTGAGCACAGAGCCCAATAGGCTGGATCTCACCACCCTGAGATCATGACCTGAGGGGAAATCAAGAGTCGGATGCTTAATCAACTGAGCCATCCAGGTGCCCCTTATTAGGGAGCATAATACATAGCACTTTCTTTGATTTGGCCAAGAAAACTTTAGGGTTAGACAGAAATGAATTGGGGTATGACCTGTACAAGGTATCCAATGGAGACAGATTCTTACTCTCTTTCCTCTTCTGTGAGATGTTTAGTTGTAAAGATGAATTGAGGTAAAGATAAAATCTTCTGACATATGTTAGGCACTTAGTAGTTGTTAGGTATTTTTGCTAAAGATAATAAAAAGAATATGTGTATGAAGAGAGGTGAAAATATTTAGATATAGTAGTTTTGAGATACTTCTAAATAAGCATCTTAGGTGGCATGTTAAACTATTCATAGGAAATAGAATTATTTAAAAGGTAATCTGTGAAATCATATAAAGCTTCAGAAAACTATTTTTGAATGAATGCATTTTTATTATTCTTGTGATTCAAAATTATTTTCTTTTCAGGAAAGACTCCTTTAAACAATCTTCTGTTTTTTTTGACTTAATAGCATAAAACTCAAAGCATTAACATGATCTACATGTAAGAAAAGAACAAATACAGTGAAGGTCTGACCTCTAAGAATTGACAATAAATTCATAAATTTATATTTTAATTTTTTAATGCCAAAGTGTTTGTTTTTTTTTTTAAAGAGTCTTGTCACCTTGATATTCAAGAACTAAAGAGTTGTAGATGCTTGGGGTACCTGGGTGGCTCAGTTGGTTAAGCATCTTCCTTCAGCTCAGATTATGATCCCAGGGTCCTGGGATGGAGTCCCACACCGGGCTCCCTGCTCAGCGGGGAGTCTGCTTCTCCCTCTTCCCTCTGCGCCTCTCCCTGCTCACGCTCTCTCTCAAATAAATAAAATATTTTTTTAGAAAGAGTTTTAGATACTTTAGATTCAAGTTACGAGTATTCAGTAGATAAATAATATTCCAAGTTACCATCTAACACAGGTTTCAATATTTACTTAAGTTGTTAGCCAAAGCAATAGAAGTCTACACTGGGATGCAAGGAGTTTAATATAATTTTTCATCTTTTATTTCTATCTCTATGATCAGACAGTATAGAACTTTGTTTATGTGATGTTCCCCTCTACTAAGGCTCATTAATAGTCCCCATGATTCTTTGTAGCTCTTAGAGATGACCTAACTCACCTCTCAGCTAGGGGAAAGTAAGAGGGTCAAGTGTGAGGTGGAATCTCGGTTTTCTTACTGAAGTTGAATGCACTTGCATGTTTCACTTTTTAGCTGAGACAGCTTTTGGCTGAGTCTTGTGGCATATAATATAAATAAGAAAAACAGCAACAACAATATCAACAAAACCTCAAGAAACAAAGATGTTTCTCTTTTCCTCTGGTTTGTTATCTTATGTCACCAAAAATTGTATTGACCTTCTCAAAAGAGCATTCACAATATCCTTTAAGATGAAATAGTAAAGCTATGCAGCCACTCCCAACTTGAGAAAGGGATGGATTTTATTTATTTAGATGTGATTTTTTAAATTCCTAAAGGAAATAATTGGATTATCATTAATAGTTTTAATATCTAAATTCATTTGGCATATCAGAATATATTTACCCACATCTGAATACTAGTAATTGTTCTTAGCAATAACATACATAGACAAGAAGTCAATAAACAATTAAAAATCATTGCCCATATATTATTTTAATATAAATTATTTGAATTTAAAATAGATAATTATACTTTACTTAACCGAATACAATTAACATACAATAATTGCTTTTCACAAAGTTTTCAGGCTATGTAAGAAGGTGCTCAGGTAGGAAACACACAAACAAGATTTTTAATTTGGCATATCATCAAGAATGAATCTAACTGTATAACACCAACTCCTTGTAAAATACATGATTTCTTTTATGCTCCTTGCTAGATTAATTACAGGTGAGTGCTGGGAAATAGAAAAATACTAACTCATTAGATTAATTCCCTCTTCCTACCCCTTAGTAATACAGTGGAATAAGGGAAGCTGCTCTATAAAATATTTTTTTTTAAAGTGAAGTTTCTCTCAATGTTTTCACACTTCAAATAGAGTCATTTCCAAAGTTTACCACAGTAACAAAGCATTGACAAATAAGATGTATGACTTTGCCTTCCGGACAACATAGAATTATTAGGGACTGAATTTACTGGGCTGCTGAAAAGCTGTGCAAGGCCAATGAAATGATGTTCCCCCAGACGCTATCAGGTAACAAGAGACAGTGTTTCCTGAAAGCTGAGAGATGCAAATGAGGTGAGCTTTATCATTGCCCAGAGGCATCAGGAGCAAATGAGGTAAGCCCTCTGTCTGCCCCATCATGAGAGGTTTTCCAGGCCCAGGTAACAGAGGAGGGACCCAGGCAAATCCAGGAGAACTCCTTGGCTTGAGAAATGGGAGCCAGGAGCCTGAGGGGAACAAGGCAACCCGAGTTTGCACAGCTAAGTAACTGAGGGGAGAAAGCAGTATATGGACTTGCAGAGATCTTCAGAAACCCCTTCAAGTGTTCAGTTAAGTATTGAGGAACACTCAAGGTGGGGGAAAGAACCACCAAAAAGGAATAAAGTTATAAACCCCCAGAGGTGCAGGTCTTGGAATAGGGCCTGTTCCCAACACTTAGTCCGGAAAACCTCTTGGTTAGAGTGTAAAGAAGGGTCTTGCTTTGGCAAAGGGGAGTGACTAGCCTTAAACAGAAAACAACTCCAGCTTTGCCTACAAATCTTAGAAGCAAGACTCCAAAGGAAGACTAGTGTAGCTATGTGTAAAACAAAGACTGTGAGTATCTTTCGGAAATATTCAGCAATGAATAAGGTAAAATTCCCAGTGCCTGGCATCCTATTAAAAATTACTAAGCTGCCAAGAAGGAGGAAAATAAAACCATAGAAAGAGAAAATTAGTTGATCAAAACTGACACAGACCTGACACAGAGGATAGAATTATCAATCACATTAAAACCATTATTATTAGTGTATTCCAATACACGCAGAACATATATCAAGATAGACAATATTCTGTGCCCTAAAACAAGCTTCTATAAAATGAAAAAGTTTTAAGGCCATGGAAACTCTCCTTCCATTAAAGAGTAGAACTGAATTAGAAATCAGTAACAGAAAGACCTCTGGCAGATCTCCCAAATTTGGAAATTAAATAACACAACCCCAAATAACTCATTGTTCACTGAAAAAATCCAAAGATTAAGTTAAAAATGTATTTGAACTTAGTGAAAATGAAAACATGGCATATCAAAATGTGTGTGATGCTGCTAAAGTGATTTTGTATGCAAATATTAGTGCTAAATGTTATTCTAGAAAAGAAAGTTCTCAAATCAATGATAATAGATTCCTCCTCTAGGGAAATAGAAAAAGATGAGAAAATTGAGGCCAAGATAAATAGAAACAGTCTTTTACTAAATGGTCCTGGAAAAATTGTTTATGGGAAGAATGGTTATAAAAAAAATCCATAAACAAAAACATAACCTTAATGCATCTCTCATACTTCGCATTATAAGTAAGCTAAACTAGGGCCCCCTTGGTGGCTCAGTCAGTTAAGCGTCTGCCTTCAGCTCAGGTCATGATATCAAGGTCCTGGGATTGAGCCCCGCATCAGGCTCCATGCTCTGCGAAGAGTCTGCTTGGGTTTCTCTCTCCCTCTGCCCTCTGTGCCCATCTCGCCCCTCAAGTAAGTAAATAAATAAATCTTTTAAAAAAATAAGATCTCCCAAGTAGAAGGAAGCATAGAATCCACTGAGCACAACCTTTCTTGTAACAGGTGAGAAAATAGCAGACATGCAGAAGGGAAATGACTTTAACAAAAACATGTAATTTAGCTCCTCTTCCCTGACACACAATTTCCCCCAAATTAACTATATATAACTTTTTTCATTTTTATTCTTCCTCTTGAAAAAGAGACAATTTAGGGGCACCTGGGTGGCTCAGTCGTTAAGCGTCTGCCTTCGGCTCAGGTCATGATCCCGGGGTCCTGGGATCGAGCCCCGCATCGGGCTCCCTGCTCAGCGGGAAGCCTGCTTCTCCCTCTCCCCCTCCCCATGCTTGTGTTCCTGCTCTCTGTGTGTCTTTCTCTGTCAAATAAAAAGAAAAAGAGACAATTTAATAATACATGTTGAGAAGTAATCCTGCTTGTTCTTATAATGTGAGGGTTCCCAGTATCAGTAGCCAAAAAAATTCACTTCAGTCTAATTTTTCAAAGAGAGGTTTCCTCTGGTTAATCCCCTCAGAAACAGACTGTGGGGTTTTTGCCCTTCCTGGGCACCAATGGTGTTAGGAAATTGAGTGACATAAAAGCCTATATTGGAAACTCCTTGTTCCATTAAACCACGGTTTCTCCAACTTTTTCTGCAAGCATCTGATAGTAAATATTTTGAGCTTTGCAGTCACAACTACTGAGCTGTTCCACTGTAATCCCAAGGCAGCTGGAATGCATACAAACAAGAGTACGGCTGTGTTCCAATGAAGCGTTTCTCAAACTGGTGGATGGCTGCACTGGGCATGCAGGCCGTGGTTTGCTGACTTGTAAACCATGAAGAACTCAAGAAAGAGTAATCCTTAAAGCTGTGAACCCATACAGTGTCTGCTGATGGTCAGGATGGTGATGGCACAGGGGATATCCACATGACCTACGCCCTCCTGAGCCCTTGGAGGAGAGATCTAAATGTGTTGGCCCATATATTCATAAAAATAACTTTATGGACTAAATGTTACGGCCTTTATTTTACAGATGAAGAAACTGACCCTCAGAAAATTATGGTAACTTCCCCACATCACTGTGATAATAATCAAGAGAGGAAAAAAAAAATTAAAAACAGGACTTTTCTGGCTCTTAAGAACCCAGTTCCAACTAAAACCATTAATGCAGCCTAATTTTAAAGGCCGTGTAATGTCTTTGGTTCTGGAATACTTTGGCTACTTCGTCCATATTAATCCTCCCATGTAATGGAATGTGAGGTTGAACTGAATCCAACCTGATTAATATAAATAATGACTGCACACAGTAAGCCAAAAGTGATCTCATTCTCAATAATCTGTGAGGGGGTTAGCTACATTTTTTTCAGAATATTTTCATGTTTGCTTCTTTCTATCCCTTCTGTGATGGGTCAGGATTAAAAGTTTGGTCATTAATAGTCATATGTTTGGTACTCCCTTGCACAGGTTATCTGACTCGATGGAGTAACAGGAAGAAAACTGACTTAAGCATTACATCTGGGCTCGTGATTGCTTACAATGTGCTTGGACTGATCAAGCGCCATAGTGTCAGGCAGCACCTGAAATGGGGGCCCAATGCCTTAGAGATTCTGAAATCAAGGGGGTTCAGTGTAGGAGAAGAGAGCAACAGGCAAGGAAGAGCATGTAAGATAATCAAATATGACTGTATAAAGAGAAGAGTTTTCTGTGACCACACACAAGGAAAGAGTGAGGAATCCAGGTGACCAGTAGGGTGATGTTGAAATAGCAGCAGTGAGTGATGAAGAATGTCCGTGAAAGCAACATCGCTTTGATCTGGAAACCATTACAGATTTCTTTCTTGAGGAGAGCAGGTGTTCGGAGTGGGCAGTGCCTAAACTCTGATGTAAGTTTAGAGCAATGATCTTCTATTTGCTGGTGTAATAGGTGGTCTGACTGTTAGAGCAGGAGTGAAAGAATAAAGCCACAAATACAACTGGTAGTTGTTCTTATGGAAAGACTTTCCAAGTGGAAAGGACACCATGTGTATTGTTCAAAATGTTATTCCTGGCTTCTAGCACAGTGCCTGACACACAGTAATAATTTAAATTTTTGATGAATGAATCAAAGGATGGGTAGAAGGATAGTTAGCTGCTTGGATAAAGTGAGTGAAGCTACAACCTGGGAGTTCAGCTTTCCCCTAAACAAAAGGACTGGGAGGGAACTAGGTATCCCTCAGTTCAATTGCTTCATTTTACAGATAGACAATCTGTGTCTTAGGATGATCAGGATTCAAGTCCAAGCTCATCAGTGAAATAGTAACATAATCTTGGGAACATGTCTTTCTTGTGATATACAAGCTAGTGAGATACAATGTTACTAAGTTTGAGAAAGATCCATTTTTAGTTACATTAACTATTCTATAATTTAATTGCCATTTAAGAACAGGTAGCTACTGGCGATTATTATCGATCATTATAAAAATAATTTCAATTTAATTACTTTAAGTTTGTGCAATTATACTCACCTCTGTTATAATATCTGTGTAGGGTTTTTATAACTCAGTTCATTGTCAAAGAACCTGACCATGCCTCTATAACCTGACATTTAAAAGTGTACATTTTGGGGGGCACCTGGGTGGCTCTGTCAGCAAGGCATCTGTCTTTGGCTCAGGTCATGATCTCCAGGTCATGGGATAAAGCCCTGAGTGAGGCTCTCTGCTCAGTGGGGAGTCTGCTTATCTCCCTCTCTCCCTCTGCCCCTCCCCACTCTCCTCTTGTGTGCTCTCTCTCTCTCTGTCTCAGATAAATAAGTAAAAATCTTTAAAAAAAAAAAAGGAAAATGTGCTTTTTTAAAAAACCTTCAGTAAAACCTTTTATGAAATAAATTACATAAAATTATGTAAGTGAAATCAAAATCATCCATTTGTATAAGAATTCACCCAGGCACAATGCTTTTTTAGCAGCTCAGTGAAAGCTTTCCACAAATGGAAATAGTCTTCCATTACATTACACAAAAGCATGTATGAAGACTGCATTCCCATATAGATTTCAGCATTTGACACAAGAGAGAAATAGAGAAACTGTGATTTCAACATAAAAAGTTTTATGCCTTAATTTTAAAAAAATGGCATTTTAAAAACCTATTCAATTTTCATAGTTTAAAAGCTTTTGATGTTAATTTCTTGGATAATTAGGACTGCATTCCTTAACTCGTAGTTCTTTATTGACCAACGGATCATAAATTGTGTGGCTGTTTTTTATCCATCCAGTTTCCTTGCCACAGTGTAACTCCTAAAACTTGCAAGGGTCCCAAAGACCTGTGAGATTTGGGAGAAGCGGCCCTCTGCTCCACACTCTCCATACCTTGACCACCACAATCACATATCCAGTCCCTGCCCCTCTGGGGGAGAAAAATGTCTTAGAATAAACTATTTGCTGCTTCTGAAAGATTTTCTGGATGGGTGGATAGATGATAGGTTAGAAAATGCCCTTTGCAAACTTGTAAATGTCCCATGGCAGGCAGAGAACTTTGGTGACATTTAAAGATGCTCCTCCTAACAAGCATATGCCTTAGAGTTTGAGATCTAATCCATTAACTGTCAGCCCTGGGCTAATTGCTCTTACGTAATTATGGAGTAAGTCAATATGGCTGTTATGAGCTGAACATCTTGAAGGCCCAGGATCTCAGAATGTGACCTTATTTGGAAATAGGGTTTACAGAAGCAATTGAGGGAAGATGAGATCACTAGAGTGGGCCCTAACCCAGGAGGACTGCTGCCCTTATAGAAAGGGGCCCGTGGACATTGAGATAGGCATGCAGAGAAGGAGGATGGTGTGAAGGGACACAGAAGACCATGTGAAAATGAAGGCAGAGAATGAGGCAGGGTGTCGCCAGGCCGAGGAGCATGGCCTGTTTCTGGCAGACCACTAGCTGCTGGAGCAGGGCACAGAACAGTCTTCCCTGGGGCCCTCGGGACCAACATTGCCCACAACTGAGACTCCCAACTGCTAACATCCCGAACTGTGAGACAATAAGTAAGTCTTGCTTAGGGGCACCTGGGTGGCTCTGTCGGGTTGAGCATCTGACTCTTGGTTTTGGCTCAGGTCATG
The DNA here is from genome assembly GCF_011800145.1 of Mirounga leonina. NCBI lineage: Eukaryota > Metazoa > Chordata > Mammalia > Carnivora > Phocidae > Mirounga > Mirounga leonina. The sequence goes on along the minus strand of NW_023270380.1, from coordinate 17,369,663 downwards.
ATCTCAGGGTCAGGAGATTGGGCCCATCGGGCTCCACGCTCAGTGCAGAGTCTGCCTGAGATTCTCCCTTTCCCTCTCCTTCTGCCCCTCCCTCTCTCTCTCTAAAATAAATAAATCTTAAAAAAAATTAAGATTCTCTCTCTCTCTAAAAAAAAAATATATATATATATTGCTTAAACAGATCAGTTTGTGATGTTTTGTTTGCAGCCCTAGGAAAGTAAGACACTGACCAAGAAGTTTAAGAAAATAACATGGCAATTATCTAGGAGATCGAGCCAAAAGACAGGCTAAAAATCTAGAAAGTTAAGGCAGCAGTCCTTATAATTTATAATTGGAAATTTTATTTGTTTTGATTTCTGTGTTATCTTCAAAAGTGTTATGTTATTGAATACTTTTTAAAAAATTAGTATACAATGCATAATGCAAATTGCATTTAGTACATTTAGAATAAAATTATGAGAACATGGATGAACATATTGATACCTACTTTGGGATTTTATTTACCTTTGACAAAGGTAAAAAGGATACACCATTGGATAGGATGAGGAATTCAGGAACTTCAATCACGTTTTGCTTCTTTAGAAAAACTGAAATATATATGGGGCATTTTTAACATTGGTTACATCTGGGTAACAGCTACTTTGGTGTTTGTTACAATATTCTCCGTACTTTTATTATCTTTTTTACTGTGATCAAAAACATATCACCTAAAATTTACTATTTTCATGCTTTTTAAATGTATTGTGCATTACTGTTAACTAATTGTGTTACACTAACTGCTGTGTAACAGATCTAGAATATTTTTGTTACAAAACAGAAACTCTATATCCATGGAACTGAAACTCTGCTTCTTACTCTTGTATATTTACATATGTTTTATAATTGGAAAAGAATCACATATGTAATATGCCAAATTTTTTTACCTTCGGAAGGCAAAGCTGTTTCTCATTAATTATATATATGTAAGGGGCCAGAGAGAATCCCAGTCGAGACACTGTTGGTTGAGATGGTTCACTAATCTGTGGCCGTGACTTCATACGCTGTTAGAGTGATGACTAGGTCTGTCTTGTGTGTCATGGACTCCAGGATGAATGTAACTCTATGGCATGGAATTTGCCCAACACTGCAGTCTATATTCTATCCTCCCCTTGGAGTATCCCAGAATTATACAGAATGCAAATAAGACCTTTACTCCTCCTTGACATTTTGCTAAAAGGGAAACAATTAGGGGACCAATTCAATTTGTAGCTAATATGGTGTCCAAGATTTCCCCTTTCAAGATAAAGATATTCTCGGTCTGTCTAAAGCAGGGCTCAAGTCTGCAACAAATTCCTCACAGGTTTGTTCACTGACAGGCTTAGGTAACTCATTTAGGAAATATGACTTGGTTCTCAAATGCCCCAGATAGAAATTCTGCATAGTCTTTGTCCAAAAGTCTTGCTACTTAACACAACAAGTGCATCTTGTTATTCCTAAAAGCAAAAGTTCTTACATAAACAATTCAAAGAAAAGGAATGTGAGCCTGCTTCATAGGCAATCAGGTAAAGGAGATTCATTTCCTACACTGTCAGATCAAATGGTTCAAGCTTCGCTTTAATGACTCTGTTCCTACTCCTCCTCTCTAAGACGAATACAGCAATAGTCCATTTTACAGGAGGTCACCTTCTGAAATTATTGATTTTTCTAGTAGGAATCTAGGAAGACCTTATGATACAAATACACATTGTTTTCTCCCCCATAATGCTTACTCTTTAAGGGTCCAGAAATAGTCTGATCTTGATTCTGAAGATCATATTCAATTTTGCAATAATACCAAAAATGTTGTTGTCTTCAACATTGAAAAAAATGTATTTTGACATAATATGAGAAAAGGAAACTTCAAACTTTTATTTTTTTGTAAAATGGAAGTAACATTTACAGGTATTTAAAAGGTAGAAAAACCCAACCTTTTCCAAGAAAGTAGATGGGGTTTTGAAATTTTTGAGAGAGAAATATGAAGACTTATGTAAATGCCACCTGGAACTTCGCAGCACATATTTGCTGAGGGATATGTTTTAGTTCTTTGGATCTTTAAGTTAATTTCCTCCCTTCTCATTTTAACTTTAAATAATAGTTAAAAAGATGTTCGTATAACTGAGTATTTTAATTTAAATCTTTACGTATTCAAGTGGCTGCTTTATAAGTCTAGTGTTATAAAAATGGCTAATTTTAAAATATATCATTTTTCTTGAGGAAATAGCAATGTTAAAACTAAAATTGATTGGTACTTGGGACATTGATGTTTACAGTAGCCCATAAGCCTTATAATGGGATATTCCATTTACAGTTCTACCAGTGGGGAGTCTGAGGTGATCCAGGTAACTTAGGTAGTCAGTGGTGGAGATGAGTTAGTTGGCCTCTTTCCAGAGGTCAAGTTTTTAATGCTAAGCAACACCACACATTAGAAGGAAGTACATCGAAGGGACTAAATTTAAAAGTTAAATAGTACTTACCAATTTTTTATACTTTGTAGTTCTTTTAATATTCAAATCCACTTTTCTGTTTGGTCTCTTAATGATGGGAATAACTAAGAAGTCATACTTCAGTTGAAATTTGGGGGCACCTGGGAGGTTCAGTTGGTGAAGTGTCTGCCTTTCGGCTCAGGCCATGATCCCAGGGTCCTGGGATTGAGCCCTGCATTGGGCGCCCTGCTCTGCAGGGAGCCTGGTTCTCCCTCTGCCACTCCCCCTGCTTATACTTTCTCTCTCTCTTTGCCAAATAAATAAATAAATAAAATCTTTAAAAAAAAAAAAGAAATTTGAAGAGGTTATCTCATTTGATGTTCCTGTGGAAGAGTAGCTATATTATAATAACAATTGTATATTCTTTCATTATGATAGGAATGAAGTATGTATTATATGCTTGTGTCTAAATTTTTTCAACTCTGTCTTAATGCACAGTCTATATGGTCTATATGCCTAAATTGCCCTGTGGTATTTGTGGCCACACGGGAAAGCTTTCACAATTTGGACTTTCTTTCTTTCTCTGTCTCTCTGTCTCTGCGTCTATATCTCTCTCTGTCTGAGAGGAGCTTTCTAAACTTTTCTAAAATAAAAATCTCAAGTTTGTCTTCCATTACTGCTTATTTCAAAACCAGGGGAACACATGGTTGTTCTATAAAGTCACAATTTATTTTGTGATTTAATAAAGAATTGAATGGAGATACAGAAAGATTCTTTTAATTTAAAATAGAATGGTACCTCTTACCCAGATTGCCAAAGTACTATATGAATATCAGTTAAATTACATTTTGAAAAGGAAGATAGGGAATCAATGATGGTTTTATCAAACATAGTTCATTTCCCCTCTACCATTTTAAGTGCATTTTTAGCAGGAAAGAAAATGTTAGTTACTGCACTGGCGTTTCTTCTTTGCCCTTCTTGCTGCAAAAGTATATATTGGTTGATCATTAAATAACAAAATTTGGAAGAGTCCCTGTCAGAAAGTCTGTGCAGAAAACCAGGATTATAAGTAAATCAGTCCTACAACCTGCTGTTGTTTCTAACCACTCGGGACTTAAAACTAGGATATTCTGCATCATTTACATCTTCCACTGGATTATCTGGCCTTATACAAAATCCAGTGGTGCCCCCAACTAATAGCAGATGATCTTAACAAATAAACATTGACTTATTTCTCCAATTACTGAAAAGGCAACTTTGGGACTACCGTGTACTAGAAAATATGCTTGGTCTACAGAAAATGGTAAATAAGGTAGGATCCCTAGATGTACTAGCTCACACTGAGTGGGCCACAGACAGTGATCATGGTAATGCGTGCTATGGGTATAAAAAAAATGATTTACAATGCTGTATTTTTCTCCTATTGCTGCTGTAGCACATTGACCACAAACTTAGTAGCATAAATCAATACAGATTTTTCCTTCTACAGTTGTGGAGGTCAGGATTCTAACATCAGGGGTTGGTAGGGCTGCATGTCTTCTGGAGGCTTCCAGAGAAGATCTGTCTCCTCGCCTTTTCTTGTTCCTTGTATCACTCCAGCTGTCTGCTCCTTTGGTCACAGTTTCTACGGCTTACTTTTATCGACTGCGTTCCACTTGTAAGTACTTGATTGCCTTGAGTCCACTCAGATAACCGTGCACATGGACATCTGCCGGACCATTATCCAGCCCTCGAAAAACGGGCTCTGAAATACAGGGCAACATCCAACCTCCCAGGGAGGGGAGCACGGAGAAAACACCCCTTGAACCAGGCTTTTAGGAGACAGGTGAGTCACCGATCCGGCTATGATAGGTGGGGAATGGCAGGCCTGACAGAACGTGCTCATAACCGGGAGTAACCGGGTACGTAGTGGTTACTGGGGAAGATTCTGTTTCCTTCACTCACTGTATCTGGACTTCCTTATAGCACTCACTGCTTCAAGGAAAAGGGAACAGTGGGAAGGGGCAGGATTTACCCCTGAGGTTCCTGAAGAAACAGCAACCCCACACCCCAGGTCCCCACCACCAGGATGAGACAGGCAGAACCCGTTTCTCCCCCAACCACCTCTCCCAGCCGTAGACTCTGAACATCTCCGGTTAGCAGCTCATCGTACCATCCTGATGTCGTGGAGTCAGTACTTAGGAAAACCACTCCCGTTCCCTTTACTCTCATCCCATCTTTTTCCTACTGTGATCTCTTGCTCCCCTAAGATCACAGTCGCCACCTCAGATTTACTGTGTGCAAAGCGGGGCAATGCTTGTCTCTCTTTGCATCACATTAATTCAGTTATTCCCAATGGCTGTGGATCTAATCGAACTCCAGTGAGAGAAGGCAGGCTGCTCCGAAGCATTGCCCACAGGAATCAGGCATTCCACTTACGCTGTGGATCATCCTCTTCTGTTTCTTGAAACGCTATGCTTAATTTATTAAATAACCTTAATCTTCAAATTTTATATTCTCAGCTACAGCATTAGCTTTCAGAAGAAGAGGCAGGTTTGAGACCTAGCAGATGGATCACACCCTGGACATCCTCCAGGCCACTCCTAAATCATCAGATAGGCCCTCTCTCCAGAGTCATAGGCTTCTAATCAAGACCCAAATGACAGGGGCTACAATTATGTCGCTGACCCAGCATTTTAGAGCAGGTGATGTGGACAAAGTATTGCCTAGCAGATTGTGAAGGTGAAGCCCATGACTTAGATGAAAATACGGAAGTGAGCAAGGAGCAGTGGGGTAGGGCTGGCAGTTAGGATTACCTCATCCCTCAGCCGGCACTGCGGCTTACCTCCCCAGTAGGTTGTATGCCAGAAGCTCACACCTCTTATTATAAACACTAAGAAATCATTCGGGATAGAAAATAACTTTGATAATGCTGGGTAGTGTTGCTTACAATATGCAAGGTTAAAGAATGTGTTGGTCTTAACAATCAGTTACAAGACGTGAGATGCTTTGATTGGGAGCTGTTCTTGCCATATTTCTCACATGTAGACCCACAGTCTGAATTCCAAGCTCATGAAAGCTCATGAAAGCTCATGAAAAATTGCTGGTCACATTTTACACCAGAATGATGAGCTGCAGAAGACCAAAGCTTAGCGATATATTCTCTTTGTACTGGTGCAGTTTCTGTGACCTTTTCATTTGGAAGAATTATTTAAATACAATTTGGGGTTTATTGTTTATTGAACTGTGGGAAATTATCGAGGAACAAAATAATTGGATGGTTTTCCTTTGGTGTAAGAACAAAAGTGCTATAAATATCATCTATAGTGATTTTTTGGGTAGTAAATTCCAACAAATCTGGGAGAACTAATTACTTGAACAGAATTTTCTGTATTTGTCTTTTATTAAACCAGGCTCCACTTTTGCTATATGGAGTTTATAAACTTCATATATAATAGCCATTCACTGAATGGTAAAAGGTGAAAAGTTTGAATAAACCCAATAAATATATTAATTCAATATATTAGCACAAGAACAATGAGATTAAAAATAAATTTAAAATATTATAGTTTATATATTTTAGCTTATTTTACTGTAAACTCTCAAAGTAGGTTATCTAAAAATAACAACTATGATAATGCAAGCCTAAAACAAAAATGTCTCAGTTCATCAGTTTTACAACACTGTGATGTTTTAATTTTTTTCCAGTTTTAATATGAAATAATTGATATACCTCACTGCATAAGTTTAGGGAGCACAGCATGATGGTTTGATTTACATCTGTTGTGAGATCATTTCCATGATGTGTGCAGCTAACATCCATCTTCTCATGTAGGTACAAGAAAATGAAAAGAGAGAAGAAAAGAATAAAGGGGGAAAAGTCTCCTTGTGATGAGAACTCTTTAGGATTTATTCTCTTAAGAACCTTCCCATGTGTCATATAGCAGGGTTACCTGCATCCCCAGGACTTACTGTCATAAACAGAGAGTATGTACCTTTGGACCACCTCTTCCAAATCTCCCTCCCTCCACCCATGAATTTTTAAAAGATTTGAAAAAGAGCACCGGAAATGGTGAAATAACATATATCAATCACTACATTATGCTATTTAAAGTTTAAAGAATGTCAGGGAAATAAGAAAACCAGCAAATCTTATTTATTGAGTATAAGAATTTAGAAGGACAGTTTCTCCATCAGCAAAATGATGATTTATCCAATAAATACAATTCTGCCATTCAATTTGGATATTTATATACATATGCAGTTAATGATAGATAATTAGCCAGGGTATGATTTGTTGTTTTATAAATTTTTAATGATGTAAAGAAATGAGTACTTTGGAGGTCTTTATTAAGGAGTTATTAAAGAGCCTGTGAGAGTTACATCAGTTTAACCATCTACTGAACACTGCCATCTAGCTATTTCTTCTCTAATACATACAAAAACATAAATGTATATTTTCTTAAATTTCCTGAATAATGGCACATATGTAAATTTTCTAGATGAGAAACCGTTACCCTTTTTCATGACAGAAAGTTATTTCAACTTGTCATAGAAATCATCCAAAACAATTATTGCTTTTTTGGAAGGGTACAATGGCAATGACTTGTAATATTTATTGTTATTTTTATGATTCATTGTCATAAACATATATAATTTATAGCACTGTGTCGTATCGGTAATAAAATAAGTGATACCTTTGAGAGTAATGTGAGTAAGGCTGATTCATGCTATGCTAAAAAACTCAAATCACATAGGGATTCTTACCAAAGTTATGTCGAATTTTTTCTCTTCTTTTGCCTTAAGAGCTGGCTTTTAATTCTTCAACTCCCCCGCCATTTCAGTGAGCTTTCATTCTTAAATTTAGTGAAATATGGAAAGCCAGATATCTAAGTTTATTAGCACTTCTTGTAAAATAAATTAGTATGCTATGAGGTCTGTATATTTTACTTGTAAAAATATATTTTTCATTTGCATTTTTATAGTGGATGTTGTTAAATTTGTCTTATTGGGTCAAGTCTTTTCAGCAAAATAATTTCCCATGCTTTAATGGAGTTACAAACATACACTATTCACTTACAGGTAGATATTTCAATACTATCAATTTATCTAATCATATGTTTATTGTCAGTTTATCCTATAGTACATATTGCATATCTGCATGACATCTAAGCCTGTTACATGCATTTGCCGGTGTTATGGTCACATACTTATATGACAGGAGAGTCACTGAATTTATCTTCTAGAGATAAGGGGTGTTACCAGCATTTTACTATTGGTAAATAGGAGAATTTCTAATGTAGTCAATTTTATTATGTTAAATAGTATACTGGGGTAAAGAATTGTATTGATAAGTATTTAGTAAATATCAGCATATGCTAGCATTGCATGCTTTTATTAATGTTTTTACAAAGTAGTATTTAAATACCTTTTTCCGCAATGGCAGCATATAACACGTGAAACAGGGATACATTCATCTAAAATATTTTTAGCAAATATGTACAGCAATTATTAAAGGAGGTCTCATAAAAACAAGGTACAGAAAACATTTACTTGATTACAGATGATTCGAAATCTAAGTGTAGGTTTCGTAATGAACGTGATATAAAGCAATAGAAAACAATGTGTCTTAGGAAAATGGCTTTACACCTGGACTCATGGTTCTGGAAGAACAGCGGGGATGCCTCCTGCTTAAAGGGCCGGAAAACCGGAAACATATGAAGCCACACCCGAGACATCTGGTGCCCGCAGACATTCCCAGGCCGCCCAGCCGACCATGTGGAGCTGGGCCCTCAAGCCCGCCCATCAGTGAACAGCGCCCGGGCGGGCGGAGGCGGGGCGGGTGGCAGGTGCACCAGCCGCCGGGCCTGCCCACGTCGTGGAGCGGGGGGCTCGCCGGGAAGACGCCCAGGGAGCGGTCGGCCCCTGGACGACCGTGCGGCTTCAGGTGTGTGGAGGACTAAGTGCGGGCCCCCGGGGGACCGGGGAAGACGAGCAGGGACGACAGCCGCGTCGGCAAGAAGCAGGCCCGCAGCCACACTTCCGGGAGGACGCTCTCTGCAGTCTCGCGGGATCTCAGGTTCCCACGCGGGCCACGTGGGCCGAAGGGGGTGCTGGGACGGGAGACGCAGCCGGGGTTGCGGGCGGGAAGGCGGCGTCGCACGCTGGCCGGCGAGGAAGCCGGCTCAGCTGCCTGCCCGCGCAGCGGTCCTCAGGCTCCGCGCCCAGGGCAGAGCGGCGAGGCCCGCTGCGCGGGATCCCGAGCGTCGGCAGGCCGAGGGCCGGGGCCGCGTGTGGACTTTCCCCGAGCGCTGCGGCCCCGGCCCCGGGCATCCCAGGGCAAGGCCCGGCCCTCTGACGCGGCGTCCCTTCACACCTGTGTGGGGGTGTGGGGTCTGCAGCGTGTCCCCGTGACCACGCCTGCCTGTTCCTGAGCTGGCCCCTGAACGGCAGCCGCAGGCCGTGCTCCCTGTCCCCGTCGCCTCACTGGGGCCCTGAGATGGAGAGCTGGACCCTTAGCCCAGGAGAGCCTGCATCGGAAACGTCTTGAGCACTGTGGGGGGTCCCTGGGGGATCCCCCCCCCCGGGGCCTGCCCCCGGAGCCTGGCACAGGTGAGTGCAGATGGGGGTTTCGCGGAAGGTCAGCAGGGCTCATGTGCTGCCCGCAGGGTTGCCACGCGCCCTTGGGTGTGTGTGGTGGGCAGGGGGGGGATGACCTGCCGCACGGGAGCATTCAGGAGGAAGGAAGGGACCATGGGGAGTGGCAAATAGGGAGCGAAGCAGAGATCATGGAGATTAGTGCATTGAGCTCTTCCAGGAGCCCAGCCCACTGCTTGGAAACATTTCGAGCCTGCAGTGCACGGCGTGGGAACCCGAAAGGAGCCCGCAGTCTCGGCTAGTCAGAGAAGCAGCGTTTGGAGTCCAGAAGCCAAGGCTTTAGGCATTTGTGACACAGTAGAATAGGGAAGGAGGGTGCACAGGGAGCTCTGGGGATTTGCAGACATGGAGTTCCCTAAGTCCCCTACCAGTGCGAGGCCAACAGCAAAGAAAGGACTAGAAGAGTCTCTGTATATCACACTGCTCATAGTGCAAAGGCATGTTAACACATGGAGTACCTGTAGTGAAATGGACTGTGTCCTTCAGAAAGTTCTGCTGAAGCCCTAACCTCTGGTACCTGTGAATGTAACCTTATCTGGATGTAGAGTCTTTGCAAATAGGGGACACCAGATGAGGTCGTGCTGGAGCACAGGTTTCTGAATTGGGTGTGACCGGTGTCCTTATAAAAAGATGCACAGACACACAGAGGGGGAAATGTTGGGTGAGGACAGAGACACCCTGAGCGGAAAGAGCCATGTGACAATGGAAGGAGAAATTGGGGTTAAGCAGCTACAGGCCAAGGAATGGTAAGGACTGCCAGCAATCCTTAAAGCTAGGAGGGAGACCACTGCCCTTATGACACCTGAATTTTCACTTCTGTCTCCCAAAACAGTGACAGAATCCATTTCTGTTGTTTTACATCACCCGGTATATGGTAGTTTTTATGGCAGGTCTAGGACAGTAATACAGACTGGTAGGATCCTTCGAAAATAGGCTAAAGACCGTTCTAGGCCCACTGATCAAGTTTAGTCCACACTAATCACGTTTAAAGTTAGAAACAAGAATTGGGGACACCTGGGTGGCTCAGTCAGTTAAACATCTGCCTTCGGCTCAGGTCATGATCTCAGGGTCCTGGGATCGAGCTCCCTGCTCAGCGGGGAGTCTCCTTCTCCTTCTGCCTCTTGCCCTCCTTACTGCTTGTGCTCTCTCTCGCTCTTGCTCTCTCTCAAATAATTAAAATTAAAAAAACCAAAAAACAAGAATCAAAAAGGTCAGACTAATTCCACACAACTTTCTCAGAACAGAACCCAAATCAAATTAAAATAATATAAAAAGAAAAAAACCCACAAACTTAAAATTCAAAAAATGTTATTTTTTCAGACATTTTCAGGCATGCAAGAAACAGAAAAACATAGCTCATAACCAGGAGAAAGATGAGTCAGAACTAGAAATGACTCAGCAGATAAAATTTTTAAATGAACACATTGATTCCTTTTATAAACATACTTCAGATATTCAATAAGGTACAGAAAAGCATTAAGTATGATAAAGAGAGAACTGCAACATATAAAAACAACCCAACTCAAGCTGCTAGAAATGAAAAGTACACTACCTTTAATGAAAATACATTGTATGGAATCAGAAGCAGATTAGAAAATTTTTTTTTTTTTTTTTTTTTTTAAGATTTTATTCATTTGTGAGAGAGAGAATGAGAGACAGAGAGCATGAGAGGGAGGAGGGTCAGAGGGAGAAGCAGACTCCCTGCCGAGCAGGGAGCCCGATGCGGGACTCGATCCTGGGACTCCAGGATCATGACCTGAGCCGAAGGCAGTCGCTTAACCAACTGAGCCACCCAGGCGCCCCAGATTAGACAATTTAAATAAAAAAAAAAGATCAGTGAACTTAAAATTATAACATTAGAAACCATCTAAAATGAAACACAGAAAAAAATACCAGAAAAGACAAATAGCACCTCAGTGGGCTGCAGGAACATAGCACATGGCATTCTCAGGAGAAGGGTAGAGAAGTGGGTGAAGGAAAAACTTGGAAAGAAATAGCATTCATAGATTTGTGCAATTTTATGAAAACTGTTAACCCACAAATCCAAAATGCTCGAAGAACACTGACAAAGGAAATATGAGGAATATCACACCAAGGCACATTACCATCAAGTTGTTGAAAACCAGTGATAACGAATTCTAAAAAGAAACATATAGAGAAACAATAACATTGGATTTCTTGTCAGAAGCAGTACAGCTGCAAGACAATGAATTTATATCTTTACTGAAAGGAAAGAGTAGTATCGTTTTTCATTTTTTTCAAAAATGAATACAAATTGGTGACTTACCTAATTCACGCATAGAAAAGTGAAAGAATTTCTTACCAGTAGATCAACACTAAATGAAATTCAGACAGAAACAAGAGGGGATGCTGTGTGAAAATCTGGAGCTGTGCAAATGAAGGAAACAACAAACATGTAAATATGACGGCAGTTTAAAGGTGTTTCTTTTCAATAATTGTTTTAAAATAGTTTGATATTTATTTATTTTTTAAAGATTTTATTTATTTATTTGACAGAGAGAGTGGGAGTGCACGAGCCAGGAGGAGGGCCAGAGGCAGAGGGAGAAGCAGGCTTCCTGCTGGGCAGGGAGCCTGACGCGGGACTTGATCCCTAGACCCTGAGATCATGACCTGAGCCGAAGGCAGACACTTAACTGACTGAGCCACCGAGGCGCCCCAAAATAGTTTGATATTTAATTTATATATAATGCATCGTGGCCTCATAAACTATGTAGATGTAAAATGCATGACAAAATATTATAAAAGGCATGAAGGAAATGCACTATCATGCTTCTTACACTCTGTATAAGGTGGTATAACATCATCTGAAGATCTGCCATGGTCATAGAATGACCACAGTAAATGAACATGGAAACACAGAGGTACAGCTAACAAGCCAGCAGTGGAGATAAAATGAAATCATAAAAATTCAGTGATTCAAATAAGGCATGGTTACATTTATATGAAATTCTAGAAAATCTAGGCTAATCTATAGTGATGAAAGGTAGATCAGTGCCTTTCTGGGGTTAGAGTAGTGAGACCAGGAGAGACCAGAGGTTGGACTGCAAAAGGGAGCAAGGAAAACCTGGGTGTGCCGAGTATGTTTAGTTTATTGATTGTGGCAGTGGCTTCATGGGTATGTGTGTTAAAAGTGATCAAATTGTTCACTTTCAATAAATGTGATTTCTGGTACATCAGTTGTACTATAACAGAGGTGCTAAAAATAATTTTAGATTAGTGTAACTTGGAAAAAATGAAAGCAAGACAAAAGGAAAACAAAGCCAGTCATAGAAGGGAAAATAGAAGACATCCATCTGGTAAATTTAAACCCCATCTTTAATTACATTAAGTATAAATTGATTAAATAGTCATATTGAAAAAGATTGTTCACATTGCATAAAAAAGCAAGACCCAAAAATATGCTGTCTACAACACAAACACTTTAAAAATTATCACAGAGGGAAGTTAAATGGAAAAAAGATGGAAAGAGATATGATGCCAGCTAATAGTTCAAAGAAAGTGGAAATGTTCATCAGCCAGTGTACATTTCACAGCAAGGGATAAAAAGCTTCATTTTATAATGATAAGTGGGTTAATTCTGCAGAAAGACCTGACAGTATAAATTAGTATGCAACTAATCGTGGAAATTCAAAATGTATGATACAGAAAGTGATGGAACTGAAAAACAGTGACTAAATCCAAAATTATAGAGAATTTACAAACCTCAGTAACTGAGAAAACAAGGTGATGTAAAATCAGAAATAATAATGATTTAAAACATGCTCAGGTGTGATAATCTTACATTAACAGAAAATTCTAGCCGTAGTAGTAGTATACAAATTCATTGCAAGTGTACACAGAAAAGATAATGCAGTGGAACAATCTCTAGTCCGTAGAATAAATTTCAATATATCAAAAGAATTAAAATCATACTGTGTATAGTCTCTGATCCTAGTGGAATTAAATTAGAAATCAGTAACAAAAAGCTAATTGAAAAAATCCTTAAATGTTAGGAGATGAAACAATTTAATTCTAAATAAACCATGATAAAACATTCATAATAAAAGTTAAAAAAATATTCACAGCTGAAAGAAAATGAAATAAAAACATTCAAATTTGTGGGAGATACCTGAAACATTTATAGCAATAAATGTTTATGGTAGAAGAGAGACTCAAATCAATAATCTAAGCTACTACCTTGACAGTCCAGAAAAAAGCTGATGAAACCCAAACTCGCAGTAATGCTCATATCTACATCAGAAGGTGAATGCTACTCCACAATACAAAGGAGTAACGGACTGATATATGCAACAAAATATTTGCATGTCTACAGTCCTATGATGAGGGAAGGAATCCACATGTAAACAACTAAATACAGTTTGATTCCATATATGTAAATTCTAGAAAGGGCAAAATTGAAGTGATAGAAAGCAAGAGCCAGCAGTTAAACAGGGAAGGCCTTTTCCTTTATGCCGTGATTGGATGGAAGTAAATAACATGTTTTCAATTACGCCTACTAAAATATGGCAGGATCTAATTTCACCTTTGACAGTTTGAGGGAGATGAGAGAACAGATGACAATTTTAAGCAAGATGTTGTAAAATATTCCAAAATGGATGCTGTTATTGTACTATTTAAATAATTCCTCGTTCTTCGTGGTTGCTTGATATACTAACAAATGAAGCATACTGGCGCTCTCCACTAATGTAAGCAAATGTCTAAAAAACAAAAACAAACTGAAAAGCAAAAGGTTACTCTAAAGTATAAATAAGAAGGAAAAATAACACAAAATGTCAAATGGATTTTAAGAATTGTATAAAAGCCATCAAGCAATAAGTGCCTGTGAACACTTACCATATGCGCTTGCACTCATTAATGGCAAGGTAAATAAAATGAAGGCTTTTTAGTCTGGAAAGCAAAAAAGCTGTAACCCTTCTGCAGACTGGACCTCATGTAGCAGTTGTTAAATGTTCTCCTGAAACCGTAGGAAAGAAAATGTGCTATTGAAATTCTCATTACCATGAATGGTTATTAGCGGTACAGATCAATGTGAACATTTGAGAAGGGAAGCAGGAATATTTGCAACAGTCTGGTAAACATATCAGCGAGATCATCAAAAGCCACGAACAGTGCTGATAGTGGTACTTCTCCAGTGTTAATCAGATTATTAAATTAAAAATGATAAAGAACTGAGGAGTGTATCATTTTCTAAAGCAGACTGATCCCCTGGAATCTCTTGATGAGTAAGATAAAACTGTTACCTCCTGGAGACCTAGATACTGCATCTTCATTCGGTCCTGCTTTTGGTACAGTCTTCCTGTAAAAAGTGCCTACCCCCTAATCAGGGCTAAAGCAAGCACCAGAATTCCTGTACAGAAAAACACATTTTTGGAGAGAGAATATACAAATAACACTTCTAGACAAAAAGGTAGAATGAAACTGAACTGACCTATATATTTCAAGGAAATTGGAGATGTAGGAATGGGAGTAGGCATTTTGGGGAAAGATTTCTAATATAGGACTGACATTGTTCAGTTGCTGAGTATCTTGATAGGTAGAACCTTTGATCTGTAGTTATTGACAGAGCTGATACATGGTGTGGAGTCCTTGGGAGTAAATATGCCTTTGAATGCCCAAACTACTTTTTGTTTGCTATATAATGATGCAGTTAAAGGAAATATTGTATGTCAGTAGCCAGTGAGGTTGTGATAACATGAGAGAGAAAATCTTTAGAGTCAGTTACCGTAAGATAATGTCATTGTTAATGCTAGGTTGCCTGAAGATGACTGAGAGGCTGCGGGAGGCACGTGGAAGTTCTTTATGTCCTGTGCCAGGTGGTCTGTTATCTTTTGAACTGAAGCCCATATGCATCAGTAGGGTTGCTTTGTCCAGAAAATATCTAAGTGAACCACACTTTGACAAATCAATTAGTTACTTGCTCCACAAATTGCTCTCCACCTGTTTTCTGATCAGAATGTCGATTTTCCATGGAAAACTAATATCTACTCCTTTGAGTGCTAATTCACAAGCTGGCTTAAATATGGAAATTTTATGTCACCCTGATGTGAACTTGGGGTATCAGTTTTCTTAGGTTGTCTTTATAAAGTACCCCCAAATGAGTGCTTAAAACATCAGGAGTTCTCTGTCTCCCAGTTATGGAGGCTTGGAGTCTGAAATCAAAGTGCTGGCAGGGTCATGCTCCGTCCAAATGCAGTAGGGGAGAATGCCTGCCTCTCTCTAGCCCCCAGTGGTTTTCTCGAAATCCTTCATCTTTGCTGGCCTGCACATCCAGCACTTCAGTTTCTGCCTCCACTGTCACGTGATTCCCCCACATGTGTCGTTTCTGTCCTGCTTCTCCTCTCCTTCGAAGGACACTAGTCATCCTGGCCTAGGGGCCCACGTTACTCCAGTATGGCCTCATCTTAACTGAGCGGACACAGGTGCAACTACCCTGTTGCCAGGAAGGCCACGTTACGGGGTGCTGGGGTTTGGGGCACCAGCACACTTCTGCGGGCGATACGTCCCTAACAGGCGGCTTCTGTAGTCACTCGTGGCATCTCACACAGACCTCTTTGGCAACAGCCTTCACAGCGTTCGTTTGTGTGCTCTGTGAAAATTGGAATTACCTCCTCATTCTTGTATCACTGGGTCTGGCGTAGTGTCTGACGCATAGTGGATGTGCAAAATTCGTACGGTTGTGTGAGTGTAGCACCTCTGGCTTCTTTGTCTGTTAGTATTTTCTTGTCTTTCTGAACTTCACAAACATGACAGTCAACATCAAGTGTTTAGCAAGTCACCTAGCACACAGTAAGCACCCAATAAATAATCAGCCTAGTGGAGTAATGCCTCCATTTTCATTTATTCTTCATTTCCCTACTTCCAGTACCTGGATCTTCCTACTCCAATTCCACAGCTGGAGTTTGCCTTCTTATCGATAGCAGTCTCATCTCAAAGTATAAGATGATAGTAGGTGAAACTAAAATTGAAAAATAAGGATTCATTCATGCAGTAGAATTAGTAAAACATCATAATGAACTTTTTAATTTTATATTTGTGGCCCATCCTTCGAGAAAACCTTTTTTATTATTATTGAAGTAGGGTAGATGCACAAACTGGATGTTTTTCAAAGATATCATTTTTCCCTAAATATTCTCTCTGTTAGCTGATACACTTTTTTTTAAGAATATTTTTAAAATTTTATTTATTTGAGAGAGAGAAAGAGAGCAAGAAAGCATAAGCTGGGAGAGGGAGAGGGAGAGGGAGAAGCAGGCTTCCCCGCTGAGTAGGGAGCCCGACATGGGACTCCATCCCAGGACCCCAAGATCATGACCTGAGCGGAAGGCAGATGCTCTACCAACTGAGCCACCAGGTGCCCCCAGCTGATACACTCTTTAACAGCATACTTAGAGAGATGCATGTAACTCTGTGGTACTTTTTATGATAAATGTAAGTTATAAAATACTACAAAAGAGGATTTTAGAGATTGATTCAAAGGGCAGGATGAAAATGAAGGCATCAGGGCGACTGGGTGGCTCAGTTGTTAAGCATCTACCTTCGACTCAGGTCGTGATCCCGGGGTCCTGGGATCGAGCCCCACATCAGGCTCCCTGGTCAGCGGGAAGCCTGCTTCTCCCTCTGCCTGCCCCTCTCCCTGCTTGTGTTCCTGCTCTCGCTGTGTGTCTCTGTCATATAAATAAAATCTTAAAAAAAAAAAAATGAAGGCATCACAGGGTTGGTTCCATTCAGCTAATCTTGAAAATGTGAGGAATCGAGTGAGGTGGTGGTGTGTCAGAACACAGGCAGGAAGGTGTGAAAGTGCATTGTGTAGTTAGGGAATCATGAGTGAACACGAGCGACCAAAGCAGGGG
The DNA here is from genome assembly GCF_011800145.1 of Mirounga leonina. NCBI lineage: Eukaryota > Metazoa > Chordata > Mammalia > Carnivora > Phocidae > Mirounga > Mirounga leonina. The sequence continues at coordinate 17,352,718 of NW_023270380.1, read as the reverse complement.
GTTGACCAGGGCAGAGATGAAGGTCATGCAAGCTGCATTGCAGTGATGCCAGTCCCTATACCGAGGCTTTTCCTTGAAAGTCTCCAAGCCCACTTAGGATCTGAATTTAGAAGCAGCATTGTGGGAAGAATTGATTTCAGTGGGATGAGCATGTTTGCAGAGCTGTTGTAAAAGTGCAGCAGTAGTAGGTCCAGAACCAAAATAATAACAGTGGGGATGAAAACCCAGTTGCTCAGAATTTAGAGTTATCTCCTGTGTAATGTCAGTAGAACACAGTTTTTAAACTTTGTGTATGTGGGTGTTTAACAGTGATAAAATAAATAAGGCTAGAACCAGAATCTTACTTGATAATTAATAACATCATCAACCTGACCGTTGGCAAATATTGAAAAGTCTGGACCTTTTTGGGGGGATCTCCAGTGCATTTTGGCATATTAGTGGTCTTGGAATTCCTTCAAGGAAAAAGAGAGTGGGTTACTGCTTTAATCTAGACTGTCCCAAATGATTGTGGCCATGGGGCCCATCTACCAAGTAAAAATATTTCACGTAAAAATGTTTGCTGCACATTGATAAAATACATTTTCTGTATATCTATAAGCAGTAGGTAATGAAAGCCTCCAGCATGAACACATTCTGAGCTGAAGATAAGACTGCTGATGCAAGTCTGTCCCGTTAGTGTAGAATTAAAGTCAAATGCAGTTATGTAAAATAATACTGTAAATGAATATTTGTCACTGAAACCTTATTTCACCTTTATTAAAATGCTAAAAATAATATAAAATTCTTACTCTTGAGTATAGTTGTCACTTAAAAAATTAATTGCCCTATCACGTCTATAAAGCAACACAAAATCATATAATTAACATGCCTTGGGACTCATGTATTGTTAATAATAAGGTAGCATCTTCTGGTTTATCTAGATCTAATACTGTATAACACAAACTCATTTTCCCGTATTACATATATTAACAGCTTTTATCAGTTTTTGAATATAAAAAGATTTTCCCTCAAGCAAACCTCTTGAAATTTAGACTCATTTAAATGTGTCTATTCTGTTATGGATTTTGTAAAATTAGAGATTGTATTGCTTTGCCAGCCTAACACTCACTTGCCAGATTTAGTTCTAAATTATTAAAGCAATGAACCATTTGATAACCATATTAAGAAAGTGGTAAATAATTATAGCCATTATATTGTAAAAATTCAGTTTACCTTTCAGGTTTTTTTCTTGGCAAGTTATTTTTCCTTTCTCAAGTACTTCACTGCCTCAGATCATAGGGTTTTGTATAAAATGTAGGTGTGATAATTTTTCAAATTCTCATAGTGTTGGAAAAGGACCAATCATAGTTCAGTACAGTATAAAGTAAGACATTCTTTTATATGTTTATTTACCACTGGCTATCATTGAACAGGTAAGTCTTACATGATCACGAGCTGAGATTCCTGTCAAAGGGTCACAGAACATTTGTTACCTTTCTTTTGTTCTCTGCAAATTCTGTAGATTGTAATTATGAGGAAGGGAATTCTGTATAGCTCCTTGCCCTGTATTCTGTATATAAGTAACCCATAGTTATTTCATGTGTTTATTAACAGAAAAGAAATTGCTTTGGGCTATATTATAGGTGGGACAAATATATCAGATGAAAGATAGACTCTTACCCTAATAGATGTCTGACTCTGTTTATAGTTAGAAATTATTTTTAGAGCAAAGTCTTTGCTTCTTCTCCTGCCTCCCACCCTCCCTCCTTCCCTTTCTTCCTTTGTTCTTTTTTTTTTCATTTTAAGTACTTTTATTTTTTTATTTTATTATGTTATGTTAATCACCATACATTACATCATTAGTTTTTGATGTAGTGATCCATGATTCATTGTTTGCCAGTAACACCCAGTGCTCCATGCAGAACGTGCCCTCTTTAATACCCATCACCAGGCTAACCCATCCCCCCAACCTCCTCCCCTCTAGAACCCTCAGTTTGTTCTTTTAAACACATAAGCGAATATTTTTATGAGCAGATAATAGGAATCGTCATACTGTTTCTAAAGCAAAATGGCGGTGTTTCATAAGTCTGTGGGCTTCATGCAGTGATACCACTTTTGGAAATGCACCTGTATTAGTTTGATAAGGCTCCCAAACAGAATAACACACACTAGGTGGCTTAATCAATGGAAATTTATTTTTCTTACACTTGTGGAGACTGAGAATTGTCAGGTTTGTTTTTTTCTGAGGCTTCTCTCCTTGGATCGCAGATGGGTACCTTCTCATGTGTCCTCAGATGGTCTTTCTTCTGTATCCATGCATCCTTGGTGTCTCTTTTTTGTGTCTCTGAATTTCCTCTTCTTATAAAGAGACCAGTCAGATTGGTTTAGGTCTCACCCCAATGGCCTCGTTTTAATTTCATCACCTCTTTAAAGGCCCTATCTCCAAATACACTCACATTCTGAGGCACGCACTGGGTGTTAGAGCTTTGACATATGAATTTTGAGGGGATGTAATTCAATCCATAATCTAACTCTAGCAAAATATCAGATAAGTTTGGTAAATTTTATGTAAATCAAATTTATTGTATTATTACTTTCTTAAGACTTGATTTCTTTTAGAGCAATGTAAGGTTTATAGTAAATTTGAGAGGAAGACACCATGATCTCTCATACACCCACACCCTGTACACATGCACAGCCTCCGCCATTGTCAACATGGCCCACCAGAGTGGTACGCTTGTTACAATTAATGAACCTGCAGCAACACATCATCACCCAAAGTCCATGGTTTCTATTAAGGTTCACTCTTGGTGTTGTGCATCCTGTGGGTTTGGAAAGATGTATAATGCCATGTATCTGTCATTATGGTATCCTGCAGAGTATTTTCCTTTGTGTTCTGCCCATTTATCCCTCCTGATCTCCCCGCCCCCCACCTCCTGGCAGTCACTGACCTTTATATTGTCTTCACAGTTTTGCCTTTTTCAGAATGTCACATAGTTGGAATCCTACAGTAGGCAGCCTTTTCAGATTGGCTTCTTTCACTTAGTAAGATGCATTTAAATTTCCTTCATGCTTTTTCATGGTTTGATAGCTCGTTTTGTTTTAGCACTGAATAATATTTTATTGTCTGGATATAACACAGTTTATTGATCCATCACGTACTGAAGGACAGCTTGGTTGCTTCCAGGTTTGGGCAGTTATGAATAATGCTGCTATAAACATCTGTGTGCAGATTTTTGTGTGGACATAAATTTTCAACTCCTTTAGGTAAATACCAAGGAGAACAATTGCTGTATCATATGGTAAGAGTATGTTTAATTTTGTAAGAAGCTGCCAAAGTGTCTTCCAAAGTGGCTGTGCCATTTTGCATCCCCATCAGCAATGATGAGAGTTCCTGTTGCTCCACATCCTCACCAGCGTTTGCTGTTGGCCGTGTTCTATAATTTGGTTCTGATAGGTGTGTAGTGGTATCTCATTGTTTTAATATGCATTTCCCTGATGACATATGATGTGGAGCATCTGTTCATATGCTTATATGTCATCTTTATATCTTCTTTGCTGAAGTGTCCCTTAAGATCTTTTGCTCATCTTTTAACTGGGTTGTTTATTATTGTTGAGTTTTAAGAGTTTTTTGTATATTTTGGATAATAGTCCTTTATCAGATGTGTCCTTTTCAGATATTTTCTCCCAGTCTGTGTCTTGTTTTTTTGTTTTCTTGGTGTTGTCTTTTACAGAGCAGAACTTTTTAATTTTAATGAAATCCTGCTTATCAATTATTTCTGTCATGGGTTGTACCTAAAAAGTCATTGTCATAAAGTTATTTAGGTTTTCCCCTGTTATTTTCCAGGAGTTTTATAGTTTTGCATTCTATATTTAGATATGGGATCCATTTTGAATAAATTTTTGTGAAGGGAGTTCTTTGTCTAGAGTCTTTTTTTTTTTTTTTTTTTTTTTTGTATGTGGATGTCCACCTGTTCAGCACCACTTGTTGAAAAGTCTGTCTTTGCCCAGTTTTCTTGCCTCTGCTCCTTTGTCAAAGGTCACTTGACTGTATTTATTAAGGTCTGTTTCTGGGCTTTCTCTTTGGTTCTTTGATGTAGCTGTCTGTTCCATAGCCAGTACCACACTGCCTGGTGACTGCAGCTCTGTGGTCAGATGGAGTCCGATGGCATCTGTCTTCCAACTTTGTTCTTATCCTTCAATATTGTGTTGACTGTTTTGGGTCTTTTGCCTTAGTATATAAACTTTAGAAATCAGTTTGTCGATATCTACAAAATAACTTGCTGGAATTTTGGTTGAATTGCATTGATTCTGTAAATCAAGTTGGGAAAAGAACTGACATCTTGACAATATTGAGTCTTCCTGTCTATGAACATAGACTGTCTCTTCCTTTATTTGGTTCTTTGATTTCATCAATAAGAGTTTTGTAGTTTTCCTCATATAGATCTTGTATATACGTTGTTAGATTTAAACCTAAATATTTCATATTTTGGTGCTACTGTAAATGATGCTGTGTTTTTAATTTCAAATTCCATTTGTTCATTTCTGGTATGCAGGAAAGCGATTGACTATTGTATATCAGACTTGTATCCTGCAACCTGCTCTGTTGCTTATTAGCTCCAACATTGTGAGGGCCTCTCTGTGACGAGTCCCCTGGGGGCTTCTAACACTCGTCCACACTGAGCTCCAGCGCTTTGCCAGGTGGAGTTCGGGTTTGCCCGCGCTGGCACTGGCTGGTTCCCCTGGCGCTTTCTGCCCCAGAGTCTCTGCTCTAGTGATCTTACTTTGACTGTTTGTATTCACCTGTCTGTTTTCTCCAGTCTTGGGGAGCAGTTTGCCTGGTCGTGCCCTCTCCTCGGGATCCAAAATAGTTGTTGATTTTCAGTCTGTTCAGCTTTTGACTCACTGTTAGGATATTGAGCTCCTTATGTGAGGAACTGGAAACTGAAAGTTGCAGTATTATTTTTTAAGGTAGAAACTTGAGGACAAACTGAGTGCCTAGAAATAGATGATAGTTAAGAGAAATTTTGTTGTAGCCATATAAATCTAATGCCAGTCACTAAAACAAGGCTTAGAAATTGTTTTAATTATATGAGAGCATATTTTATTAAATGAAATTAACCACTTTCAAAAAGGTGTATTCAGTATGTTTCCAACTTTGTGTCACAAATACAAATAGGATAAATAGGTCAAGAAAATAAGTCATTTAAAATTATTTCCAGTTGGGATATTATGAACACATTTTAATTTTTTTCTTTGTATTTTTATATCATTTTCAAACATTATACATTTTAAAATGAAAATATACTTTAAAATATAAGTTTGCTTTCATAAAATTCAAGTTGCAAATTAGTACAAATTTCTAAAAAAATTCTGTATGCCCAAATATAAAAATATTATTACAAGAAACTATCAGACAGTTCCATAAAATAGTGTTTAGTCCTTCAGAACTGAACTTATTTAATTGCTTTGTTAAAGTAGAAATAGAAATAGCTCCATTTGAAAAAAAAATAATTCAGTTGACACTTCTAGGCAAATTAAATGTGCCAAAGCTTTGTTTCAAAGTCGTGGTCATTGCATATGCATGCCTTCTTTCTTTATACCACATCTCTTTTAAGCGATAAACTTCACCACAGTGTTGAAGGTTCTAGAGGAAGACCACCAGAGAACAGGACGGTCAGTTAAAAAGTGAGACTGTTGTTACCTTCTGACAGTTAGAAATCATATTACAGTCTTACAGTCTCTTATATAAATTAGTTTTGGTTTGGTCATGAAGAAATAGAACAATAGAGGTGTGAGGGAGGGGATAGGACAGCGCTTATTCAGCATCTCTTGACTCTCAGACATGATGTCCTGTGGATCTGGGTTTATTAAAAAATAAAGGGAGAGGGGGATGACTTAGGCCAGAGACTTGCAAATCTTTTTTATGTAAGGGTATCAGAACTATCCTAACTCTTTAAACCATAAATCAAAAATTATTTTTCTTTTTTACATTGAAATTGGATAATGCTTCAGTTGTGGTCACTAGTGAAGAGAAGTAGGGCTTAGATCAACAAACTTGCCTTTAATTTCTAGACTCTCTTCTCTCTTACTAGAGTGTCTTTCTTGATATTGATCTTGGAATAATGATAAAAGTAATGATTTCCTTACTAGACCAACTATGCAGTTTTTAATGAGTCATCAATATACAGAGTGACCATAAAATGTAAAAGCATAGATTACATTCTTTTATATTTTTACAGAGTGAACCTTTTTCTGGACTATAGTTTGTGTATTCACCCTTTTCCTCAGAATTGATGGACGCATTGTAGTGGTATTCTTATACAAATAAAAGGACCTCGTGAACAATGGGAAGAAAAATCAATACTTTGCATCAATGGGACAGGGACTTAAAGCTCTCTATGGAAAGATAGAGGATTCTATAAATGCTTTAGAAATTTCTCTTAGTATAGTACTCCCTCATATTGCTATTGATTTTCTAAAAAAGAACTTTAGAAACCCAAGGTGCTTGTAGTATACTCCAATTTTCCTAGGCTCATGAAAGAGTTCTTTTTGTGTTTTTTAAACTGAAGCTTAAAATTATAGTAGGTTGACCTGTTCTATCCTTACAGCCCTCTTGTGAAGGGGGCTTGACCCTCCTTGGCAAAAGCAAGAAGGAACAACACTTTATGCAGTAGTCTGCAGTGTTTGCTCTGCTTATTCAACAGTTCACAGATGCAAGACAGGCCTTTCTGTTGGGTCTCAGACCATATTCCCTTCCATGTACAAGACTGACAGCAAGAATAATTGGACCAACAGGGATCTACAAAACTGCTTGTTTTCTTTACAATGAGTATGTTCAGTCAGTGGAAGAAACCTTTGTTACATCCGAGAAGTTCTCAAGGAAACAGGTTCAAAATTTTTTTATTTACAACATGTGTCCATCTCCTTGAGATTCCATCCTTTGCTCCACAGAGTTTCCTCACAAACTCCTGTCCAGACATTTGATAAAGTATGAGATTGCTATCCCACCTATGATTAGTGAGTAATTACTGTTTAATTGGTTGACCTGATAGTTATCTCATGATATTATCATTAACTTGGGCAGGAGACACTTAATCCAGGGAAATTCTGCTTATTTTGGTCTTGAAGCTGTAAGTGTATATGTAATTTTGTTTTATCTGCTAATAACCAATGCGCATTTTTCTTCTTTATTGTGCTAACTTGAGTAACTCAACAAAATCTTTAAAATATACTCAAATACAGCCATCCGTTTTTCTTATACCTTCTAAAGGCTTTTTACCAAATAAAATTGTAGTGAATACTACTGTATGAATATAAATACGTTTCATCATATATCACTATTATTTTATCATTAATAAAATGAATTGCCGTATGTATACTTCCAGTGTCCCATCAGACCCATCCTCAGGCAAAGTTGAGATGCAAGGAAATGTTTGTCATTTGAAAGCATTTGTCAGTTTGTACATCCTTTCCTCTGCTTTCTTTTGACTGAGTCAAACTCTAAAAATATCTTCTTTCTACAGAAATTCTACTCTTGGGGGATCTGGGTGGCTCAGTTGGTTAAGCCTCTGCCTTCGGCTCAGGGCATGATCTCAGGTCCTGGGATCGAGCCCTGCAGTGTGCTCCCTGCTCAGCGGGGAGTCTGCGTCTCCCTCTCAATGTCCCTCTGTGCTCTCTCTCTCTTTCTCTCTCTCTCAAATAAATCTTTAAAAAAATAAATTCTATTAAAAGTTACCATCAATATATGTCACTTTCTCTGACATAACACTTTATCTCAGTGAATGTGCATTCTTTTTTCTCCCCCACACTGTATTTGCTCTGAGTATTATACTGTCAGTTTTATTCTCTAATTTCCAAAGTTTTAGCTAGTTTTCAGTTGGTTTATTTAAGTGAAGTTTAAAGACTACAGTGGTAGTGACTAGTACATTAATATCTTAATTCTTTCAAGCTCTCTCAGTCTACATTTTCACTTGGGACAGCTGAAGAGACTTTAACCCCAAAACTGAAAACCTGAATGATGTTAAGTTGAAACCATGAACTTCCAACGAAATGATTGTCTTGATTATCATGGATATCATTTCTGTCCCTTACGTAGTGTAATGTTTCCAGTTGTCACATTACACGTGATCATCGTGTCTCCTGATGCTCCTTTTTGCTGTGACAGATTCTCACAATGTGTCTGTTTTTGTGTACCTTCATAGCTTTGAGGAATATTGGTTAAATGTTTGGGAGGTTGTCTCTCACGTGTTTTCTCATGACTAGGATAGAGCTGCGTGTCTCGGAGAGGGAGAAAATAGAGATAGTGTCCTTTCATCACATCACATCAGAGGTACACACTGTCAGCGTGACCTGTCACCATCGATGTAACCGCAACAGTTGGCTTAGGTAGCCTTTGTCAGGCTTCTCTGCTGAATGAGTCTCCCTTCCTTTTCCTGGACGTACTCTTCAGAAGGACGCCACTATGTGCAGTCTCACTCAAGAAGTGGGGACTTGTGCTCTGTCTTTTGAGAATGGTGTATCTTCAGAAATTATTTGGAAATATTCTGTGTTGGAGATTTCTTTTTATGATAAAATTTAAGTTCTACTCTATTAGCAAAGTTTAGTTATATAATACAGTGCTATCAACTATGGCACCATGTTATACATGAGATTTTTCAAATGTCTTTCATCTTTTACCAACCTCTCCCTGTGGTCCTCACCACATGGAGGTGATACCATGAAGTATCTGTCTTCCTCTGTCTGGCTTATTTCACTTAGCATAATGTCCTCCATTTTCACCTGTGTTCTTGCAAATGATAGGACTTCCTTCTTTTTATTTTTAATTTTTATTATTGTTTGTTTGTTGGTTTCAGGCCTCTAATGTGGGGCTTGAACTCAAGAACCTGAGATCATGACCTGAGCCGAAATCAAGAATTGGATGCTTAACCGACTGAGCCACCCAGGTGCCCCAGGACTTCCTCCTTCTTTAAGGCCAAATTGTATTCCATTGCATATATGTACCACATTTTTTGATCGGTTCATCTGTTTGTAGATACGTAGGTAATTTCCATATCTTGCGTATTGTGAATAATGCTGCAGTGAGCATGGGAGTCCAGATAATTTGAAGTGATGATTTCATTTCCTTTGGATATGTACCCAGAAGTAGGATTTGTGTGGCTCATGGTAGTCCTATTGTAATTTTTTGAGGCACCCCATACTGTTTTCCATACTGGTGTACTAGTTTATGTTCTTGCAAATGGTGCACAAGGGTTCTCTTTTCTCCACAGCCCTGCCAGCATTGGTTATTTCTTCTCTTTCTGATGATAGCCTTTCTAAAAAGTGTGAAGTGGTCTCTCATTGTGTAGGAGATTTTCCCTTTTCTCCAGTTTATCTGTATAATAATTTGTTGAAACCGGTATGAGCTTGGGGGTACTTACATGTTAGATTATAATCCAATACTACTTTATTTTGTTGCTCAGATTGTTCTAGCTTTGGCGATTGGAAGCTCTTTCCGTTTGCTTCAGGGCCCATCTGACACGCTCTCATCAGTGTGGGGTTGTTGGATGCTTTTGGAGTCCTTCCTGTGCTGCCTGCCCAGCTCTAGAATCAGCCATTTCCTCCAGGACTCCTGGTTCCTTTTATTGGAGAATTGCATTAAAAACCAAGTTCTGGGTACTAGATATGTCTGTTGTTTCTGGAGTGGTGTGGCTTCTAGACCCTCTAAAATGACAGGGCAAGAAAATACATGTGAGCGCGTTAGGCAGTGAATATGCACATATCTATATGCATTTTTGTGTGTGACTGTCCATATGTGAAGCTGCACATGAGTTCACACTGATATGTCTGCTTCTGACCATGCACTGCCCGCTTGCTCACCTGTAACCGCCCCTGCGGCACTGGGGGCTTTTGCTCCTCTGTTTGTATTCACATGCATTTGTTAGGGTTCAGTGCATGGTTAGAGTGGTGTCAGAATTGTTACCCGCATCTCTATGGGAAAGGGACTCCTCTAGAATATGAAATAAAATGTGGAGGAATATGTTTGACCTTGCTAAACACACCAGTTTGTCAAGCGGTCTTCACCGCGGGCAGGGTGTAGTTACATTCAGGGAGATGCGGCTGCCCATGGAGGAGAGAGATTTATAACAGAATAACTGACGGGACAGCTTTGTGCTGCTGGGCCTCGGGGGGATCCGGCCCCTTCGTGCTGCAAGTCCAGTCCAGGTCTGTCTGGGATGCGGGAGGAAAACAAGCAGGTATCCTTATTTTTAACCGAACATGCTGGCCCCCATGTTCTGTTTAACAGAACACATTCAGTTTTTTTTTAATCATTCTACTGACCTTTCTTTGAGATTTGTGGATTGCATATGCCAGCTTTCAGAAGGATAAAGTAATAGTTCACAAAGCTAGTGATAGATTTATAGAGAGAGAAAAATATTTTGTCCAGTCAGGCCAATGTGAGAAGGACATTTGTCTCAGGTATTTTTGGAAAGAAGGCTCTATGATCTAAGTGTGTAGTGCTAGAGAATGTCAGGAAATCTCTAACTCTTCACTTGTGGTCCCCCAGTCCTCCCCCTTGTTGACCTTACCTTAGGGTGTGGCTTTGCCATATCTTCACTGATGTGTTCTTCTGCACTTAAATGCTTCTGCCTTGTCTAATTATTGTCAAAGAATATGTGGAAGCAATTTGTGTGTCTTTGGAAGTTATACAAAGTTAGACATGTTTCTTTCCCTTTAGTATTTGATGGGATTGTAGCCTAGGTTTTTGGTGATTTTTTTCCCCCTATATTGTTGACAAGCCTCCATTTTATAAGGATATGTTTCTCTTCCTCCGAGTAAAATGGATAGTTACTGTTTTTCTGGCTTACAGTTGTTGCATTTTTCATGCTGAAGGCTTTTTCTTCCACCAAAATGTTATTTTGATAAGACCCGTACTTGAATTCTCTAAGCCCCTACCATTTCCTTGCTTTCTCCCAGTGAATGCAATAATAAGCAGAAAAGATTAGCTTGTTTTGCTTTTCTGTTTTAAATGAAACAACAGGGTTGTTGCCCAGGCACATGGTGATTTTACAGCTTAAAGCATTTCTTTGAATGTTTCTCTGTGTTTTCCTCTGGAGTCTTGGCCAATGAACTTGCCCAAATTCACCACTTTTGGCAGGTTCCTTGTTAAGCTTGTGGGAAGCTCTGATTCCACGTGTAAGAAATAGCCACCAGTAGCAAATAATTCATTCCAGACTTCAACGTATCCAGTTTCTTTTGTGAGACATTCCTTTAGTTTTTCCTCTTGAAGCAGCTTCTCTACTAAGAGCTTTCCAAGGGCTTATTTCTTGGGGAAAGAACTAAGTATAATTTAATTCTTTAAAAAATGTCCGTGTGTGTGTGTGTGTGTGTGTGCATGCACGTGGATGCGTGTATGTGAAACTAAGGACATTTATTGGTTTAAACTTACCTGTACTCCTCTAAATTCTCAAAAACAAATTCTTTTTATTTCCAATCTTATTTCATTGTTAAAATCAAAAATTTTTGGAGGACTGTATTAGCTAATTTTAGAGCACTGAGATAATGTGATTTCAGGGAATGAGAGTGTGAACATTAGTGCAAGATGCCAAAATTGTAAAATAGCACTGAAGCCAATTTTTACTTTAAAGAAAAAGGAATATTCGTTTTAGAGCCCAGTGTGTCAGAGGCATATATTTAGGAAATGCTTTCAGCACCATCCTATGATGTCCTTAGAATTAAGTAAAATTAAGTATTTCTAGAACTGATATCCTACAGACAAGCTACATCAAAGGCACATTTAATCAAGTTACTGGTGCAGATCAATACATATTTTGTGAGAAAATGCCATGTAATTATTAGTATTGAGTGATGAGGGGCTCATAAAACTGATAGAATTTCTGCTTTTTTTTTTTTTTAATTTCTGCTTTTAATGACTATGTTACATCATTGTAAACATTGGCCACATACCTAAAGGAAAAAAAAAAAAATAGCTGCCATCCTTTTTATTGGTACAAATTAAGTTCCAAGTACTATGTGTAATTGAGGATATTCCCACAAACACTTGGTTGAAATGACCTGTGTTTTGCAGGCCGGAAAACACTTGGTGTGACGTTAAGTAACTTAGAGTTGCACAACCAGTAGGTAGATGTCTGAGATCTTGGCCCCCTTTCCCAAGAGTTCCATTCTGCCCATTTAGTGGACACCCCCTGACCTCAAATGCAGTCTGGTTCCTCTGAGTAATTTTCTGCCCACCGACTCCTCACTCTGTGCTGTGTGCAGAGTCGAGCTCAATTCTACACTGAATGCTCTCCCCTACCATCGTAGCTCAAATAGCGTCTATCATGTTGTTTATAGTGTCTGGTGCAAAATTTTCCCTTCATGCTATCCTTCCAATCTCATTTACAATGATTTTCCCAAACAACTTACATGTGCTCCTCCTCATGGATTTGCTCGTCTTTCTTAATTTTTCCCAGCGCAGTCTTCATAACCTGCATATAAATCCCTTCCACTGAAGTTTCAGCAAGGCCTCTGCTCCCCGCTCTCCCTCCACTCAAACGGCCAGTGCTCCTGGCATCGTTATTCTGATGGGAGCAGCAAACTTACCATTTGATCCTTGTGGTGACTGCGCCCAGGAGCCCATCCACAGCACCTGCAGCGTCTTCCCCATGTCGGGAACTCCTCCGGGCTCTGCTGTGCACGTTCAACTTTGATCTCTTCCTCGGTCTGGATTATGGTCTTTTATTCAATTCTCTATCTTGTACAGACAAGCTACATCAAAGGCACATTTAAATTACTTGCACAAGTGAAGCTATACATCAGTAGGCATTAAGAAAAAAACTTAAAAAATTCAAGAATGTAAAAGAAGAGGATTTAAAAAAAAAATTCAAGAATGAAAAATGTGTTAAATAATGTGGGTAATTCTGCTCACTATTCCACCTGAAGTGTTTAGAATGTAACTTTAATTTTTAAATCCTGCAGAACTACCAAAAACAAGCCAACCACTTTATGTACTGATACTTGGAGAAGAGTATACTGTGCCAATGCTGGGGGAGAAAACTGGCAGTGTTAGATTTACTAAGAGATAGTGTAGAATATTGGTATTTAAAGTAGCCGTTTTCTGAAGTATTTTTAAGAATAGTTTGGGCATATGCAAACATTTCAATTTCAAAATCAATTTAGAACTTGAACCCAAGAAGGTATGTTATAACTAAAGTATCCCCTGCCCAGCCCCAGATGATTTTGAACTAAATTGGTTTCCCCCCTGGTGTTGAGAGCTTTCTCCCCAGATCCTGCGAATGTATTAATCCTTTTCTCCATTCACTGCTGTTCGACATCAGGGGTCACGTGCAGGGTAGGAGTACAACTGTCCTCACTGACTGTTGTCTCAGATTTTGTGACTTTTTATACTACTGGTCTTCAATCTGGGTCGATTCTGCCACCCAGGAGGCATTTGGAAATGTCTGGAGATATTTTTGGTTGTCAGAACAGGGTTGGGGTATGGATGTGGGCACCTAGTAGTTAGAGGCCAGTGTTGCTGCTAAATATCCTATAAGGTACTGGAAAACCCACCACAATAAGGAATTATCTGGCCCAAAATGTCAATAGCGCTGAAGTTGAGAAAACATGGTTTTAATGGATGACATGTTTCCCCCCAGGGGAGCTATGAGCTCTTGAAAGATGACGGTAGTAATAGAAATACTTTTGTATTTCCTTTGGGAACCATTTATTGTACCAACAGGTACGTATCAAGGTCTTCCTCTCTGCTGGGCAGTTTACTAAGTGCCAAGCACAAAATTGTGTACAGTCCCATGATGTTGAGCAAAAGATCTATAACTGCTGGTTGAATGGATGCCTTAGGCATTATTCATACCCTACACAGAGCACAAGGCATGGCATAAAAAAGTTGCTATTTAGATTTATGAGTTTTTTCAAGATTAATGGAGGGGAAAAATGGTATATAGCACTTAAAATGTCAGGGAGAGGCATGCTTTATGATAAATATATTGAGGGTATGTATAGGGGGTTATTGTTACAGTCAGTTGTTGATTCTGATTCCTAATATCAAACACATAGTATCTATTTCTAGCATATTTCCCTAAACAATGAATCCTGACCCTTGACAGAAAAAATAAAACTTACAATTATGTGGCAGAAATTTCATGTATTTTGGGAAAAATATTCATGAGTATTCTAATCAGGGACTTGGAATACCCCAAAGTGATCACTCTTGGGTCAAACTGTGTTAGAGCATAGTCATTTCAAAACTTTGACTCCAGCAGCTAGCTCCAGCTTAGTGTATATAATAGCTTACAAGGACCAATACAAAACAAATAGTATTTCTCATTATAATTAGAAGGTAGTGTTTTGGACTTACTTTCATGGTAAAGGCCTCTGACCAACACATCTTGCTAGGAGGGTGTCCAGCGTGTTCCAGTTGGCCCAAGAGTTTCTTGGTTTCAGCCCTGGGAGTCCTGTGAACTAGACTCTCAGTCCCAGCAACCTGGGCTGGTTGGTCGTCTGTAGGACAGAGTTACTGCAATACTGGTGAGTGAACTGTGGGAGGTGCTTATTTTTAAAGTACTTGGTATAAGTACAGCTTTTGTCCATGTTTAAATATTCTGGCAACAGTCTGTAGTTGTGTTAGTTGAAGCTTTCGTAAGAAATGCCTTATATGTTCACTGACATAGAGAGAGAAATGCAGTGTGAAAAATTCTGTGAATAAAGTCTTAGAGTTCCACGTGTGGTGTTGCTCATTGAGGTTTAACAGATAATTCTTAAGTTAGATATTATATTTCTTGAGTGATTTGATTATAGCTATTGAAGTATCCTTTACCAAGACTAGAGCTGCAGAAATACTGGATGTAAAATTTAAGAATCTGTAAGGGAGACATTTTATTTCACTGTTTGTATGTGGGAGGTGAAAATAAAACATGACCTTATAGGGTATCTGGGAGGATGAAACAAGGTAACAGTAGAGCGTGCCTGGGCTATGTGAGGAGAAGAGTCCATAATCGCGGGAGCCATTATGTAATTGGACACTTCGTCATGATCATTGCAATTATGACGTTCTCCGGTCACAGATGCATAAACAATTTCACATGGATTTTATGCAGAAGAACAGAGTTGCTGCATCAGTAAGGGTTCATCATTGTTACTATTTCTGTACCCTGTCTGTGCCAACAAAACATTTTGTTAGAGTAGAAGCATAGCTATTGTGATCATCAAAATGGATAGAACTGGCCTTTATTTACATCCCTGGACACCCCAAAAAGCCATCTATTCAGTTTCAGAAATCATAGTTTTTAGACCTCCTTCAACAAAGTTTGGATTATGAGGAGACAGTTAACTTCCAAAAGTGCTCTTATGGTATACTTAGGTCAAGTCATCTTTTTCTCTCTAGAAGTATATTTAATCTTCTGGTTGTCAAAAACCCTGGATTTTTTTGCAAGCCTCTGGATTTGACATGAGAGATGTATTTGTCATGCCAAGTGAGCATCTGATACTGTCTGCTGGCCCTGATAAACCTCTTTAAAGGACCCTCCTGGTGCTGAGGGAAGTTGGTTGCGCTGCTTATAAAAGCAGCATCCTGAGGGGCTCACATTCATGGAGCTCTCACCAGAGCCATTCTCATTTCCTCACCTGGTACCTTCTCCTCTGCCTTGTAATCACTCCCCATGTTCCAGCCTTTCTTCTCTTATCTCATTCATTCTCCACTCTTGACTTTGCTTGCAACTGTGATGTCACGTGAACTGGTTACATGTACTAATTCAGATCCTGCCTTTGTGCCATATCAGGTCTTCATCACAGATTGATCATTGAGGAACACTTCCTTAATTAGTCAAATTTTCAGGGCTATACTCTGAAAGCAGCCACTAATGGGCCTGAGTCCTGTGGCTGAGCTCTGGACACTAAAAAAGTTGTGGGGGAGGTATCTTTGTTCTCTTTCTAAGGACACTGAGAATGAGTTACACACCAGGCAAAGCACCTCTCCTCCTCCACCCCATATAAACATGAAAATAGGTAACTTGCTGCATAAAAACTAAAGATTAAAAAAAAAAAAGGATAGAATGAAATATTTATTCAGGTCCATGCAAAATCAGATATTAATATTAACCTGTTTATTAGCTGGTGTCCAGCAGCAGAATTATCACTACCACAATAGCACAATAGTAGTAACAAAAAATTGCAGATTTGTAAAATTCTGTCTATACAAAGCAATTTTTTATATACCTCTTATAAACCCGTTGATCTGTGTTTAGGTAGGTACTATCTTTTAGTTTTCTGAGGAAAAATAGAATCAAGAATCGAGAGTATTATTTCAATTCAGGTTTTCTAACTTCAGACCCCTAAACTTTACCAAGGAACCTCTACAGATGAATTCAGAAGGCTGCATCCAAAACTTCCTGAGAATTGATAAAGAAATTGGTTGAAGGTTGAATACACCCTTTAGATAATCTTGAGTTGAGTTGACCTTCAGTTTTTAATCTTCTTATCACTCCAAACCAAACACAGTCCCGAGCAAAGATAAACCGTGGCACACAAGGTTCTGCTATAGCCCTCAGTCTCATGGGAACTAGTCTGGTTTTGCTGCTGTTGACTGTCCTTCATGCTGGGTTCAGCTCCCAGAGACCAAGACCAGCCCATCTTTATGCTGACAAATATAATAATATGGAGTACCTCGCTGTCAGATCTGATGTTTTGGATATTGCCATCAGTCCATATTATGCACAAACATGTCCTGTTGCTCATTGCTTTGGGGAATACAGCTATCCTGGGGAAAGTTACTTTCTTTGACCCTGGTTCTGATTAATTCCAATTCACACTTACATTGTGAAAGCTCACAGATGCCTCACAGTTAAGCTTGTGGCTTTGTGAAAACACAATTTTTAAACATCTGCTTATTCATTACTTCTCTATAAAATAAATACTGGATAAAAATACTAATTATAGTATTTTCCAAAAGCACAATATAAAACAGTTTTGAAAATAAATTGTATTTTAATTTTAATTAATCATAATTAAATTTCATTTGAAAAATGTATGTGAATGTCATTTATTAGTGTAATGATAGAGGCTTTAGTAGCCTGAAAGATCATTTTCTTTTTTTTTTTTTTAAAGATTTATTTATTTGAGAGAGAGAGAGAGCAGGAGCAGGGGGAGGGGCAGAGGGAGAAGCAGATTCCCCTATGAGCAGGGAGCCTGATACGGGGCTATATCCCAGGACCCTGGGATCATTACCTGAGCCGAAGGCAGATGCCTAACCACTGAGTCACCCAGGCACCCCGAAAAATCATTTTCAGTGTCAGATAGTTACATCAGAATTTGCCTTTTGGCTGTAGGGGGAAATTGGTTTTTTTGCTATTTATGTATTTATTTTTTAAATAGCAGATTTTCTTAATGTAGAAAGGACTCGTGTTTAAATGGAATATTCTTGATATTATTCCTCTTTATTAGTACACTTTTTTTTTTTTTTTTGAGAGGGAGAGAGACAGAGAAGACAGAAAGAGAGGTGGGGGTAGAGAGGGGGAGAGAGAGAGTCTTAAGCAAACTCCACAGCACAGAGCCTGACGTGGGACTGGATCTCACAACCCTGCGATCATGACCTGAGCCGAAATCATGGGTCGGATGCTTAACCGATTGAGCCACCCAGGCACCCCTACTAATATGCATTTTTATTTACCTGAGTGATTTACTTATATTTGAGTCAGTTGTTCAATCATATTTATACCCAGTTATGAAAAACTTCGGCCATTTGCATGTGGATATAAAATTAGATTATATACTGGTAGCTGTCATGGTTAAAAAAAAATCAACCAGTAATATGTCTCCAAGAATGTGAGAAAATAGGTTATTGAAAATTGAGATGAGGAAGTTTGCCATAAACCAAGAGAAGGAAGATGTTCATACCTTAACCCAAAAGTGCATCAACCATAACTAAAAACATGAAACGTCCTCCTTAAAAGCTTTTTCAAAATTGATTTTCATGGGTTTCAAACTTATATTATGTATTTCAAGATCAAATGAACCATATCACTCAAAGTGAAACTCAAGTAAAACTAATGAGGCTTTCCTTCTTTGTGGCCTAAATTGTTCGATTAAATGATATATAATATTTGCATTAAGTTATTCTTTGCTTTATTGAAATCTTATATTTCTGGATTTGACTCTCTCAGGGTTCTTGCAATTCATTACAGAACTTTCTTTTAGCCTCGTAGTGTAATAAGATCCACTCAGAAATGTTACTCAGTTGAATTCCTAGATTTTAGTAATTAAGAAAAATTTTAGCATATAATGTTATTTATTCTAAGAACCATTATAAAATGCCTAATTTTTTAAAAAAGATTTTTATTTATTTGATAGACACACAGCGAGAGAGGGAACACAAGCAGGGGGAGTGGGAGAGGGAGAAGTAGGCTTCCCACTGAGCAGTGAGCCCGACGTGGGGCTCCATCCCAGGACCCTGGGATCATGACCTGAGCCAAAGGCAGACGCTTAAAGACTGAGCCACCCAGGTGCCCCTAAAATGCCTAATTTTTATCATAGGCAATTATTAGGAGAATTTTTGATTAAATGAACCTGAGTCAAACAAAAAATACGTATCTTTCCAGTTTTGTTAAAGTCCAAGCTATATGGGGCCACTATTATAATACATATATTTTTATATTCCTAATGATATATTTTTTAATTATTTATTTAAAGATTTTATTTATTTGACAGAGACACAGCGAGAGAGGGAACACAAGCAGGGGGAGTGGGAGAGGGAGAAGCAGGCTTCCTGCTGAGCAGGGAGCCTAACGCGGGGCTCGATCCCAGGACCCTGGGACCGTGACCTGAGCCGAAGGCAGACGCTTAACGACTGAGCCACCCAGGCGCCCCAGGATACATTTTTTTAAAGATTTATTTATTTATTTTAGAGATACTATTGCACACGGGGCGGGGGTGGTGCAGAGGGAGATGGAGAGAGAGAATCTCAAGCAGATTCCCCACTGAGCTCAAGGGCATGACCCTGAGATCATGACTTGAGCTCAATTCAAGAGTTGGACACTGGGGCGCCTGGGTGGCTCAGTCGTTAAGCGTCTGCCTTTGGCTCGGGTCATGATCCCAGGGTCCTGGGATCAGGCCCCGCATCGGGCTCCCTGCTCAGCTGGGAGTCTGCTTCTCCCTCTCCCTCTCCCCCTGCTTGTGTTCCCTCTTTTCGCTGTGTTTCTCTCTGTCAAATAAATTTAAAAAAAAAAAAAAAAAAGAGTTGGACACTTAATCGACTGAACCACCCAGGCGCCCCAATGATATTTTGCTTAAGTACATCTGAAATCAAATGAATTAGGGAAAAAATTACTTTGGAAGATTTAGCCTCTCTCTAGTCTAGTACGTTCAAATAGAAATATGTCAGCTAGACATGTAATTGAAAATTTGTAGTAATACTAGAAATTAAACATTCATCTAAAATACTATCTTTCAAACACATTACTAATATAAAATTATTAGTGAGAAATTGTGTGTCATTTTTTAGACCTCAGTTTTCAGAAAAAGCATGTATTTCACCCTGTAGTACTCTATAGTACATCACAGTTCACACTGTCCACAGTTTCAGTGCTCAGTAGCCATGCGTGGCTAGTGGTTATTGTGTTGGAAGAGCACCTGCAGATTGTGAGGCAAAACAGAGTGAAATATGGTATGGTCTAAGAACGTCTGTATTTGCACTGTTATCTGACAGTGCCATATGCTTTGTATAGCATTCAGATCTGGTGGGAGTACGTATGGACGGATGCACACACACACCCACCCCCCCACCCCCCTGCATATTTTGGGCTCAGCCCTCCAGGATTGATTTCTTGGTTTGTAAGAAGTCTGACTTCTCTGACTACCAGCCCTTCCTTTGAACTCCAGTCTCTTGTCTCTGTCATTCACTCTCATTCAGGTTAAATGCTGTATTAAGTGACAGTATTTAATGTTAATTGGAGGGGTTTTTTTTTTTTTTGACTCTTAATTTAATCTGACCTGTGTGTGATATGCGTAGGTATAATGCTGAGTTTTAAAGACTCCCTGTTAGCTCTTTTTGAAAGGCAAGTTTCATTAGTATTCTAGAAGTCTGCTTTTGTTCTCACATAAAACACTATAATTAAGTTGTTAGCTGTAGAATTATAAGAATTCTAAAAAAGAAAGTTTACCTAATACTGAAACATTGATGAGTTAGCATGCTAAGTTTATGTAATAGCAAAAATTCAATGAAGTTTAGACTATTGATTTTTAGTGATTGAAATATTTTTAAATACTTTCCAAAATATAAGTATAAAATGTATAAAATTATACTTTTTAACTCAAACTATTTTAGTACCCTGTAGTTCCAATGTCTGATACATTATGATTAGTATCTACTTAGGATTCCAAGTACATGACACTTACATGTATATCAGTAGTTGCTTATTAAATTTTACATTTGACCATTTTGCACATTGATAAACAAGGTAATCTGTATAAACAAGTCTGCTTTTGTTGGCTTAATGTGAGGAAAAAAAAAGAGGACTTAAAAAATAGTAATGGGAGGCAGAGTTTAAGGAAAAACAGAGAACATAAGCACAAAAGATTATTTTTCGCACCAAAAGATCTGATTATCATGGAAGTCATAACAGGAGTTAGTAAATTTACTTACAATTATAGATTATTAAAATGTGCATGAAGAAATAAAATAAGGGTTAGCTAGTAATCCTTTCATTTAATCATCATGTGTTATTGCTTTGTCTGTTGTTATTATGTATTGAAAAAATGTTCTGGGGAAATTGGAGATTTAAGGATTACAAATCAACTACATTTATGGAATATAATACTTTGAAGAAAGTTTGACAGTCTTGCTTGATAAAGAGGGATAAAATCTTTTGGTAATTGAGTTCTAAAGTTTCTGAGAACTCTATTTGGCACAAAGAATTATTGGATCACTAGGATAATTTCAGAAGAAGATACTATGGAAGGTATGGGAATTCACAGAACTGAGTAGGCCGCTCTGTCTCATGGTGTGGCTAATTACAGCACAACTCCTCACTTCTCACCCCCTTCCTGTCTGAATCAACATTCTTTGCCATGTGCCTCACAGCTTCTTCCACTAACGAGGAAAAGTAGATGTTCCCACCCCTTGACTTTGCAAGTTTGACTATAAGATTTGCTTTGGCCAATCGAATGTTAAGAGGTGGGATTTGACTGCATGGTCGGAAACTGTTTTCAGATTTGGGTATCTTCCCTCGTGCTCTTGCCATCACCAGGAGACCACATACCTGAGCTAACTGACTTGTCTTCTGAGAATATGAGTGATGTGTGGAGCCGGTGTAAGTCTAGTCTAGACCAGTCAACCCTTAAATAGCCTGCAGACTTGTGAGCTAAATGAATGCTTACTACTCACAATAAATGCTAGCTCATCTTATCGAAAGCAGACTAATTTTAGTGACGGACGAGCAATCAGGGGTTGGACATAGGAGGTAGGTTAGTGGTGGGTAGAGAGGAGCAGGAGGGAGGGTAGCAGAGGACATGAGGACACTTCTCAGAGTGATGGATATGTTTTCTCGACTGTAGCAGTGGTTTCACAGGTGTTGTATGTCACGTTGATCACATTTTACTCTTTGGATATATGCAGTTTGTTGTGGGCAGCATGTTGGGGCCACATAATTACTTGACTCTAAGTAGGAGGGATTCGGACCCTTTCATCCTCTGGTTTCACCATGATGGCTTCACTATGAAGTGTAATTTTGAATTCTGACACAATTTCTCCATTCCTATATAAGTGCTGTTTAGATTTCATTTATTGCTTGAACAAATGTTTATCAGTCACTAGCTGTGTTCCAGGCCCTATTCTAGGCTTTGAGGAGATAAAGTGAATGAAATAGTCCAAAATATCTGCCCACATGGAACTTAAATTCTTAGAGGTGGAAGAAACATAAACATGAAGTAAATACTAAAATATCGTATACATTCAGTTTGATCAGTCTTAAATGAAAAAAAAAAAAGGAAAATAAAAGGAGGAAAAAATGGGGATAAAAGAGTATTCAGGAATGGAAAAAATATTATGGTTTTCTAGTTATTATGCAGAATACTTATATCCTCTGTAATAGGTAATCAAGGCATGCTCTAAATGAAACAAAGTTTGTATGAAATTCCAAACATATTCATTATTAAATGAACATTTATTAAGCACATATTTGTGCTAAGCAGTAGGAAGATCCGGAATGATGTGGGAGTATTCATTTTGGAAATATTTAGTACATGTGCATAAAAGAGATAGAAAATAGTTTCAAAATTAAAAAGAGGATTATAGTCTCAAATGTCTTCAGGAATTATACAGCTAAACAAAACCTGCAGGATACAGGTACAAGACTGTTGGAGACGTTGCTGGCAAATGATCTTGACAGGGCATGACCCAGATGAAGGCATTTTAAGTGCTATATTTTCTTACCATTTTTAAAAGATTTACTTATTTTTTATTTTTTAAGAAGGTTTTATTTTATTTTCTCATGTTATGTTAATCACCATACATTACATCATTAGTTTTTGATGCAGTGTTCCATGATTCATTGTTTGCGTGTAACACCCAGTGCTCCATTCAGTACATGCCCTCTTTAAATAAATAAATAAGATTTATTTTATTTATTATTTATTTATTTATTTATTTATTTATTTATTTGACAGAGGAGACACAGCGAGAGCAGGAACACAAGCAGGGGGAGCGGGAGAGGGAGAAGCAGGCTTCCCGCCGAGCAGGGAGCCCGATGCGGGGCTCGATCCCAGGACCCTGGGATCATGACCTGAGCCGAAGGCAGACGCTTAACGACTGAGCCACCCAGGCGCCCCAAGATTGATTGATTTTAGAGTGAGCGAGCACTAGCGTGAGTGCGAGTTGGGGGTGGCGTAGAGGGAGTGAGAGAGAGAAAATCTCAAGCAGACTCCCCACTGAGGACGGAGCCCAGGACTCCAAGATCATAACCTGAGCTGAAATCAAGAGTCGGCCGCTTAACCGACTGAGCCACCCAGGCGCCCTCCTGTCTATCTTTAAACATTTGACAGTGTCTGCTAAGCACTGAAGGTTTGCATGCAAGTATAGGCCTTCAACTCCCAGTCTTTAGCCTATGACCGTATACAGTTGACCCTCCCACCCCTGCAGCCCAAAATCCACCTATAACTTTGGAATCCCCCAAACCTTAACTACTAACTGTTCACTGAAAGCCTTACTGATAACATTAATGGTGGATGAACATATATTTTGTATGTTATATGTATTATATTACTGTATTCTTACAATGAAGTAACTAGAGAAAAAATATTAAGAAATTCATAAGAGAAAATACATTTGCAGTACTGTACTGTATTTATAAGAAAATCCCCATCTAAGTGGACCCTCATAGTTCAAACCCATGTTGTTCCAGAGTCAACTGTATGTTTAAATGGTGGTATCTCTATTAGTTGTGAGTTAATCCCTTCAAGGAAAGGATACAATCTCAGTGATTAAACAACAGCAACACCTTATTTATTCTTCATGCAGGGTCCATGGCAGTGCTCTTAGTTAGGTGGTGGTGTATTTGCTATCTTCCCAGTAAGCCTGAGGGACCCTGCTCCCTTCCTGTGCAGACTTTTCTAGATCCACTTGGTACACATGGGCTATGTCCCCCTGTGCTTTTCAATCTCTTTCCCCCAAACAGGGACAGCATTTCTCTTACCAGGCTATCTGCACATACCTGACTATCAGTCATAGACTAAAAGCATCTCGGGGACATGAGGGCAGATCTCAAGGGGGGGGATAAACACCATCTTCTGATGTTTTCACCAAGTGAAGGTTTGTGTTGTCTCCAGGCCAGAGGAAGCAGCTTTCTTAAAGTGTGAGAGGCAAGGATTTCTTTATCACAGATTGCTCAGGTAAATTTGGGGGTTTGCAGATCTCAAAACATCCAACCAAATAGCCCATCCTAAGTTGTAAGGTCTGACTTCTTCCCTGCTATTGTCCTGATTTTTAGCAGGACACTTGTAAGGGCTATTTAATACGTGTTTTTTGTTTTTACCCTCACACCGTCAGAAGCATGAGGTCCTTGTTACTGTCTGCTCAGAGGGTGATCCAGTTTCATCAAATCCAGGTGAGGGTTCTAATTCTTAGGATCATTTCTGGTATGAGTTGTTTTTTTTTTGTTTTTTTTTTTTAAGATTTTATTTATTTATTTGAGACAGAGAGAATGAGAGAGACAGAGAGCACATGAGAGGGGGGAGGGTCAGAGGGAGAAGCAGGCTCCCTGCCGAGCAGGGAGCCCGATGCGGGACTCGATCCCGGGACTCCAGGATCATGACCTGAGCCGAAGGCAGTCGCTTAACCAACTGAGCCACCCAGGCGCCCTAGTATGAGTTGTTTTAAGATCGATCCTTCCAGTATGAGACTCTCACATAAGTTTGTGTGTTCCAGTCTAGTATTTATTTGGAAGGTGATAAGTGAGTGTAAAAGTAATAAAAGTAAGTGACAGTAGCCAATAAAAGGCTTTGTTTAGTGGGTTACAACTCTAAGCAACTGGGATTTTAGAATTTGTTGTTGTCACTTGCAGCCAAACTTAATTCTAGGTAACAGAGTCAGAGGACATTTCTGTTGTTTGCTTCCAAGAATTATGACTGGTGAGGCACATTTGTTGAATTACATCAACTATAAAATAGTCCCGGGGCGCCTGGGTGGCTCAGTTGGTTAAGCGACTGCCTTCGGCTCAGGTCATGATCCTGGAGTCCCTGGATCGAGTCCCGCATCGGGCTCCCTGCTCGGCAGGGAGTCTGCTTCTCCCTCTCCCACTCCCCATTTGTGTTCCCTCTCTCGCTGTGTCTTTCTCTGTCAAATAAATAAATAAAATCTTTAAAAAAAAAAAAAATAGTCCCTATGTACTGAGTGTTCTCTGTTGTAACCGGCACTGTGCTAAGGATTTTATACACAGTATCATTTGATCCTTCCAATACTTCAGTAGAAGTACTGTTACCCACCTTTCACAGAGGATGGATTTGAAGCTCAGAGGGTTGCCTCAGTTTCCTGGGGTCGCACATTCATTAAGTGACAGGACCACATCCTACATACCGATCTCCCTGATGAGAAAGTTGTACCTCGGCTGCTGCACCTCGCAACTGATTCTATAATAATAAATCCACACTCTCATTGAGATGAAATCTTTCTTGCTCTAGCTTAGATTCTTTGTGCCCAACCAATGTCATTTATCATGTACCTCTTCATCTGAAGGCTTAAGAAATACTTGATGGTAATAGTTACTCTATCTTCTGATCCATCAGGATTTTTTTTACAGGCAAACAAATCTTTTGTTTCTCATTTTATTGTTTTTGTTACCTTAATATACTCATGCTGTAGATTATGTCCTGATAAGTACTGTCCAGAATGAAATACAAAATCTTGTGAATGGCCTTTCTGTCTGGTATATAATAGGATGATCGCCTCTCTTGTGGAATGTAAATTAAGACATCCATTGCTTGAACTTATACTTCTGAATTGTGTTGAATAAATTTAGTTTTTAACCTTTTCATATGAACTATTGTTTAGCTAGCTTTTCTCCATTCTGAATATACCACTTTTTAGACCCAAGTATAGGATCTTGAACTTAATCACCATTTTTATTTTATGAATATTAATGTTTTGCTTTAGATCTGCCAGTATCTCTTTAATATGTTATCAAACATGTTCAACAGCCTTCCAGCTTTGTGTCTTCCTCAAATATAAACAAATAGACTTTTTTTTTTTTTAAAGCTTTTATTTACTTATCTGACACAGAGAGACACAGTGAGAGAGGGAACACAAGCAGAGGGAGCAGGAGAGGGAGAAGCAGGCCTCCCACTGAGCAGGGAGCCCGATGCGGGGCTCAATCCCAGGACCCCGGGATCATGACCTGAGCCGAAGAAAGATGCTTAACGACTGAGCCACCCAGGCGCCCCTAAAGAAATACACTTTTATACCTTCTCAGGGTTATAGTAAATTGAAGTAGGCTAAACATATTATAATAGTTGAAATGTCCAATTTAAAATTGATTATAAATTGTACTTGAGTATTATAATTTAATATTGATTAAAATTTTATTAGACAAGCACAAAGCCCATGTCTCTCTCATAAAACTATTTTGGAAAACTTATTCTTTGCTCAAATTCAGCTTTACTACTTGTAGCATATTTCCAGAATCTCTAAGTATGGTAATGAGTATAAAAAGCAAAGAGGGAAGGTGGCTCATTAATTAGTTTTTAGAAAACTCATTTCTGTAATTGCAGATATGATAAATTGTCATCTTAAATAGCCATTCTACAATCTTATTTTTGGCTTACTTTAACTTCACTGATGCATATTTTGCGGTGTCCGCCTTCATCTTTTTGGAAAACTGATCCTTTGCCCATCTTTGGCTTTCTGACTTCTCTCCTGTTCTTTCCAACTCTGTAATGATCACATCTGCCGAGAGTCAGTTTGCGATCCATCTTTCCATTCTGGCCAAGACATGGATTCGTGTGTCATGTAAAAGCTGTCTCACAATTCTTCAACTGTAGGAAAATTGAGAGTCCTCTCAGTAATATTCAGTCACTCTATTTTAGACAGAAAATCATGTTCCTAGATAGAGAAGATAAAAGCCAAGTAGTAATAGAGAAGTTTGAATCTGTTGTTAATCAGCTCTGAGTACTATACCTATGGCTTCCTGGTAATTTTGGGAAACCTCCAAAATTTTAACTTTTTCACTGAAGCAATATGTTATCAATGTAGAGAAATCTGAAAATAAAGACATAAAATTAAGACCACTCTAGACGTGTGTGTATGTGTAGATATGTATGAACATTATTATGTTACTTTTATGCATACTGGGTGTATATTAAACATATAACTGGTATGTAATTATATTTCTTGATGGCTGCATAGTATTTCATCATGTGCATTTACTATTATTACTTTACACATGTGGCTGGACATTTTGATTATTTCCAAAATAACACATTTTAAAATAATACTTATTTAAATACAAATACGTATTTCATGTTTATTTTTTAAAATTAAGGTTCTTATTTTACCACCCAGAGGATATGCTTGTGAAATTATGGCTAAAATCATATGTCAGTATTTTATTTAAAATTGTTCTCCAGATTGGCAGTGGTTTTTTTTTAGTTTCAGAGGTAGAATTTAATGATTCATCAGTTGCAGTGACCCAGAGCTCATTCCATCAAGTGAGAACTGGGATCTGAGACAAGCCATAGGGATTCATAGTTCGGTAGGAAGAGAGAGAGAACAATAGATACTGAGAAGCAGTTTATGAATCATTTGAATTCCCAGTAGAATCTGGTCCTCTGTTTTTCTGGTGGGTCCTTTAAAGGATCCTTTTCACATAACCTTGGGCTATTAAAAATTGAAGCAGATCTTTGTCCAGCCTCAGTGGTTCCCAAGGTCTTCATTGAGATAGCTCCGCTGTGTGTGGGAACTTCAGCAGCTCCAGACCAGGACTCTCTGTGCTTCTGTCCGTGAGGCTTGATCACCCAAGGGTAGCCCTCTCTTTGCTGGGGTTTACGAACACTCAGGCTTCATCAGGCTGACATCTGATAGACTCACACATTATGTAGAAGAGTTTTATCCTTTCCCATTGCTCTACTACACTCTTATTTCCTCCCAGTATTCTCAACACTTGCTTGAACACTGTGGAAGTTAAGGTATTTCCTTTAATAAATTAGAACTGTTGTATCAAACATACTTTGAAAGAAAATTAACATTGCTTTAATTTATTCATTCTAGTGGGAAATGGATATGTAACATTAAATCAATGTGTAACTCATTATTAGCTTTCATTCTGACGTTTACTCTATTTAATCACAGAGAATTAGAAAGATTCGGCTTTGTAAATATAAATATAAATATAAATGTGATTCAGCTCAGAAAATATACAGAATAATAAGTGAAAAATAAAGTGTATCTGAAAGGCTCTGAAAATATATGATGACATCAATTCGGCTCTCTGTGAACTGCAGACATTATTGCTCACATGTATCATGGCTTGATATTGAGCAAAGATGTTTTATATTGAACAAAGGCATGAGTATGATTAAAGTTGAATATCTTCCATTACAGAAACATATGAAGCATATGCTGTTGGAAACCAACATCTGATAAATATATCACAAGTCTCTATGCACCTTAGTCATAGGTTGGCATAATAAAAATGGACATATACTTCACTTTATTTTATTTTGCTGGAATCCTTCCCTAATTCTCCACATTCACAATTGGGGCCAGCCTAGATCTTAACTCTGACTTTGATGTAGGGTTTAGCTTAGCTTTGACTTCTTTCCAATGACAAATTTGAATGTCTTCCCAAACGTTACATGACTTTAGGTAGGAACGCAAGGATACTTTATTATCCTAAATCTTTTAATAATACACTACTAAAATCAAAGAGGGAAATGTCCAAAGACATCTTTTTCTGGATATTAGAATGATAATCTTAATTAATCCAAAATATAAGAACGTATTGTTAATATAGTGGAGAATCGTATATCAAATAGCCAAATCATATCTCATCATTAGTGAAATAGTAACCATAACAATTTCCAACCTTCCTCACTGAAAAATTTTCAATAATCTAGGGGTTCCTAGGTGGCTCAGTTGGTTTAAAACGACTGCCTTCGGCCCAGGGTCCTGGGATCGAGCCCCACATCGGGCTCCCAGCTCGGCCGGAAGCCTGCTTCTCCTTCTCCCATTCCCCCTGCTTGTGTTCCCTCTCTCACTGTCGCTTTCTCTTTCTCTCTCTGTCAATTAAATAAATAAATAAAATCTTAAAAAAAAAAAAATTTCAATAATCTAGGAATGCTACATGCAATAGACATTTCCTACTGACTTAAAATACATATTAGCATAGGAAAAAGAGTCAACTTTTTTTTTTTTTTTTTAAAGATTTATTTATTTGACAGAGACACAGGGAGAGGGAACACAAGCAGGGGGAGTGGGAGAGGGAGAAGTAGGCTTCCCACTGAGCAGGAAGCCCAAAGCGGGACTCGATCCCAGGACTCCGGGATCATGACCTGAGCTGAAGGCAGACGCTTAAGGACTGAGCCACCCAGGCGCCCCCAGAGAACTTATATATTAAGGAATTCCATAGAACTTTGTTTTAATCTGTATACTGCAAAGCTGTTTTCTCTTTTTAATTCCTCCTAACCAGATCTTTGCACATTCATATTTAAAATCAGAAACAAAATAAAGCTATTGGTATATTTATAAAATCCTTATGATAATTTTAAATCTTTACAATGAGCTTACATTACTTTTAAAATCAGAATATACAGTAAAGGTTTTTTTGAGAAAGGATTTCAGTGAACAAGTTCGACAAAAATATTTTGAAAAATATGAATATTGTAGGATTTTCCTATTTAAAAGAGTATGATGCTGGCATAGAAATATATTGACTTTTAAATTTTTTATTGGCTTACAGCAACAGTGACTTATTTTTATTCATATTTTGTTGTTTGGGAATGGGGCCTTCGCTAGGTGGCTCCTCTTCTGCCCTTGGTAGAGGCGGGGGTGGTGAGCATTACTAGCTTCCGTGGGCAGTAGGGCTGGACTTCAACTTTCCGGAAAGTTCACATGTTGGACTGCTCAGCACTCCTCTGTGCTTCTGTCTTCTTCCGTTACTGTTGTCTTGATTGATTGCCAGCATCTAGCTAGAGCTTCTGTTCTGCAGGGCAGCTTGGTTTTCAGTAATAATAATATTTTAAACCATTAGTGCACATATTGTTTATTTTATAAGTGGTGAGAACATCATTAAGTAGGAGGAAAGCTAAGAGCTCAGCAATGTGAAGAGATTCGAGTTAGGGTTCAGATATTGCAGTTCCCCTCTCCTCTTGTTAAGTACAATTTGGTGGCTTTCAGTTTCTCAAATGACTAACTTTTCCTTCAGTATGTCTCTGTTTTATTTGTGTGGGACTTTAATAATGGTCTATCAGATGAATTTTGTTTAATAGGTTAGATAGCAGGATTTAAACTCTCAATAGGAAATTCCTACTCAGGGACTGAAATTTAGGTTTCTAGGCCTTTTAATAGGCCTTTTAAAATTTTGTGTATCAAAGATCAGTGCCTTCTCTGGATGGCACTAGGGTTTACTTACTAAATGTACTGGTTTAGGGCTCACTTCTTGTTCTGTCTAAAAGATTCCCAGGTCTTGGGATTTATTTAAAGAATATTATATTCAAGTAATTCTTTTGGATGAAGGGAAGAATATGTGACCCCAAAATATGTCACTTTAGCACATGTATTATTTTGAGCTGACAGCCATCAAGATCTAGCAGCCTCAAGAAAATCTTTTTACCAGACATGTATCATATGATCTCACTGATATGAGGAATTCTTAATCGCAGGAATCAAACTGAGGGTTGTTGGAGTGGGGGGTGGGGTGGGAGGGATGGGGTGACTGGGTAATAGACACTGGGGAGGGTATGTGCTCTGGTAAGTGCTGTGAATTGTGCAAGACTGTTGAATCTCAGATCTGTACCTCTGAAACAAATAATGCAATATATGTTAAGAAAAAAAAAAAAGAAGAAGAAGGTAGCGGGAGGGGAAGAATGAAGGCGGGGGAATGGGAGGGGTAGACGAACCATGAGAGACGATGGACTCTGAAAAACAAACAGGGTTCTAGAGGGGAGGGGGGTGGGAGGATGGGTTAGCCTGGTGGTGGGTATTGAGGAGGGCACGTTCTGCATGGAGCACTGGGTGTTGTGCACAAACAATGAATCATGGAACACTTCATCTAAAACTAATGATGTAATGTATGGGGATTAACATAAGAATAAAAAAAATAAAAAAAAAAAAATCTTTTTACCTCTCCCTAAACTACCTAAAATAACTGAGATGGGGGTGGGGGCTGGCTCTGAGAGTGCTATTCCCAGAGATAACGTTTATTTGAATGACCTGCTGTATGGCAGGGCAAACATCTGATCACCAGACATCTGCTCTTCGTAGTGTCCTGTGAATTACCCTCATCCCTCCTGCCCTTTGAAGCCCAGGCCTCCACACATTCCTTAGCTCAGGATGACACACAAGCCTCGACTGCACCTCCTGCTCTTGGGTTTCATAGTTTTATGGGGCTCCTATATGTACAAAATTAAGTTTGTTTTTCTTCTGTTCATCTGTCTTATGCCAATTAAATTATTAGACAAGCCAAAGAACCTAGAAGAGTAGAAAAAAAAAATTTTCCTCCCCTGCGTGGACTTCCCAGAAATTTAATTTGGTAAGATTAAGCTATGGCAAAAACTGAGATGATATATTTTAGAAAATACAGGAAAACTTTAAAAAGCCTATACCAGTTGTTTTTGTACTTTTATAATGTTGTTTATGATACAGAGGAGATAAGCAGAATTAAGCTTTTTGAAAAACTTTTCCAAATTAATTTACATTGCAGTTTCTAAAATTATCCTGTCCACTGATTAATCTTAATACAGGCATACTTGTGTCCTACTGTGCTTTGTCCTATTGTACCTCATCGACTGCATTTTTTACACATTGAAGGTTTGCGGCAACCCTTTGTTGAACAAGACTATTGGCACCATTTTTCCAATAGCATCTGCTCACTCTATGTCTCATTTTGGTAATTCTTACAATATTTCAAACTTTGTCATTGTTGTTATATTTGTTACAGTGATTCTGTGACCAGTGATTATAAATCACTGAAAGCTCATATGATGGCCAGAATTTTTTAGCAATAGGGATTTTTAATATTAAGGTATGTAAATTCTTTTAGACATAATGCTATTGCAAACTTAGACTACAGTATAAACTACAGTATCATATAAACATAACTTTTATATGTAGTGGGAAACCAAAACATTCATTTGACTCCCTTTATTGCGATACTCACTTTATTGTGGTCTGGAAGTGAATTGTTAATATCTTTGAGATCTGCCTGTGTTTTCTTAAATAAAAAAAACCCCAGAAAACATACAGTATTTAAAATTCATGAAGACAAAAATTAACAAAATCTCTTAAGAACAGGTAGTCATACCTGTTAAAAAAATTGAACTCATAGTTAAAAACCATCCAACAAGAAAACTTCCAATCTAGGGGCGCCTGGGTGGCTCGGTCGTTGAACGTCTGCCTTCGGCTCGGGTCGTGATCCCAGGGTCCTGGGGTCGAGCCCCGCATCGGGCTCCCTGCTCTGCGGGAAGCCTGCTTCTCCCTCTCTCACTCCCCCTGCTTGTGTTCCCTCTCTCGCTGTGTCTCTCTCTGTCAAATAAATAATAAAATCTTTAAAAAAAAAAAAAAAAAAAAAAACTTCCAATCTAGATTTTTTTTCCAGTGGCAAATATCTAACAAATATTTAAAGATGAAATAGCACTCATTCTCCATAGTCTCTTCCAGAGATTAGAAGAGGAGGAAACACTCTCAACTCATTTAGTGAGACTAGCATTTTCCTAATGTATTACAAGGTATTATAAGAAAAGTAAGGGGCGGCTGGCTGGCTCAGTAGAGCATGGAACTCTTCATCTCCAGGTCATAAGTTCAAGCCTCATGTTGGGCATGTAGCCTACTTGAAAAGCAAAATACAGGCCCAAATTCCTCACGAACAAAGATATAGAGGTTCTCAATAAAATTAGTAATTTAAATCCACAGCCACTTTGCAAAGCAGTTTGGCAGTTTCTTATATGGTTAAACATACATTTATCATATGACCCTGGAATTCCCCCTCCAGAAATATGAAAACTTTGGTCACATATGTATCAGTATGCAAATGCTTATAGTAGCTTTATTCACAATCACCAGTAGCTGGAATCAAGCCAGATCTCCTTTAACCAGTTATGGATAAGCATCCATGCAATGGCATAGCACTGACTGATAAAGAATGAAGTATCAGTTCATAGAATAGTAATGAATCTTCAGCATGTTTGAGTGAGAGGATCCACACTCAGACAGCTACCTGTTGTATGACACTGTGGGATAGGAGGAGCCCTAGGGAAGGGGCTGACTAAAGGGGAGTCGGGACATTCTGGCAGTGATGGAGCTCTTCTCTGAGAGGTTGTGATGGTCAGTACATGACCCTGTGCATTTGTCAGAACTCAACAGAGTAAAAATCACACGTTAGGTGAATAAACCATGCTGACACCGCTGCTGCCCAAGGGCACAGTGTCCAAGATGAGCAGGAGCTCCGGGGCAGAGGTTGGGGAGGGCGCAAGTGGAGGGGAGGGGACGGGGTGGCCCCACCTGACCCTGCTCAGGGCCTGCTTCTCTCCGCAGCTCACGGTGGGCGAGGACCGTGCTGTGCTCCTGGGCGACAAGGACTCCAGCGGGTGCAAGGCCAGCTTCACCAGCGACAGGGCCCTGGATGGCAGGGCACGTCTGGCAGCAGGTAGGGGCAGCCAGCCTGGGGTTGAAGCGGGGTGGGACGGTGCGGCAGGTGGAGGTGAGGCCCAGCTCCTCCATAGGGAGGCTCTAAAGAAAATTTCCTGCAACATTCTAAAAATAGATCAAGCAGGACTTGAAGAGAATTTGGATGCAACCCATAGGCATGGTGAGGGGTGTGGAGAAGAAAGGAGCTAACCTGAGTAACTGGAAAACTCTAACTGGCTGTTGTGTGGCTAAAGACCATGCACTCTGCACATACACTGTGATCTAGTAGTTAGATTCGTTTTTCACAGAGCTGTGCCTAGCATTTCTGGAACCATGTGTACGCGTAGTGGGCTTGATCAAGTCCGGAAGTACACTATAACAGTGAGACACTGGGCTCTCTGAGCGAGTAAGTGGTTACAGAGGGGGAGGCTGGAACCCACCCCGTGACACTGGGTCGATGTGGAGGCTTCTACATGAATGTCTCATGTACATGTAATGTACAGGGTCTCAGGTACAAAACCAATAGAGACGCATACGGATATGCAGGGCAGCAGGTTAGTATATATACATGCTAATATACGTGCTATATGTATCGCATGTTTGGTATATTTATATATGTCTCCCAGAAACTGTTGTAATGAGCAAAACCAATGGAATAGATCCCAATTTCCAATAGATAAATCAGGCTTCTATGGAGAATCTGTAGATTGCAGGACTGGACAGAGAATACAAAATTAAACCTGGAGTATCTTACGGTTCCTGAAAATAAGGAAGTGATCGGAAGTAACTAAATTAAAGGATGTCATCATATCAAAGGACATTGAAGCCAGTCTTAAAGGGCTCCCGATGGCCAAACCTGGAACAGTCGTATTATTGACTACACCCCTTTCTGCATACCGGAGAGGACACCGTGGTGAAGGCTAGTTACTATTCAGCCCAAACATATAAACACGTAACAACCTCTCTATAGAGATAATACTTGGAAAAAACTATCAGGTCATTGGTCGTTCCATGAACTATGTCATCTAATCTTCAACAATTGTATTTCAGAAGTCTCACAATTTATGCATAAGAGAACAAAGATATGGCAAAGTTTAGAAATTTGCTTGTCACTTGCTTGACATGGTGGAGCAAAAATTCAGAGTTTAGATTGCATCTTTTCTTAAAGTGTGCTTTCAACTTATAAATTCCAAGATAGTCTTACTTGTCTTATATGTGGAGTGAAAGTAGCTTCGGTATTTTGCTTACCAGAGCATTCATTTAATCCATTATATTCTTCATAATCATTCAGAGGGAAACATAGCCTGTCAACAAAGAAATTCGTATGACAAGGTTAAAACAAATGTAATATCAGCAATGGAAATAAAGTACTGGAATTAAGTATTCACTGTTGCTATAATG
Organism: Mirounga leonina; assembly: GCF_011800145.1. Lineage (NCBI taxonomy): Eukaryota > Metazoa > Chordata > Mammalia > Carnivora > Phocidae > Mirounga > Mirounga leonina. The sequence continues at coordinate 17,318,025 of NW_023270380.1, read as the reverse complement.
AATATTCATTCAACAAATATTTATCATGCATTCATGTACTTACCACTGTTCTAGGAAATAGGACATAGGAATTTTAAAAAGAGAAATTTCTGCCTTCTCGAAGCTTACATTGTAGTTGTCATATATGGGAAAGAAACAAACACCAGTTAAATAATGTACCAGATAAGATTATGGTGATGAATTTTGTCTAAGAGTTGGATGTAACTTCTTTATAGGACTAAAGGTTTTTCATAGTGCAAAAGCATTAATTCTTGAAAGCTTTTTGGGTATTTTGTTGGGTATGGTATAGACTAGCTACCTCTCTGAACTTAATCTAAAGAGACTTTACATTGATACAGGTTTGGAAAATATGCTTACTTTCATCTAAATCTGTGTTGTCCAAAAGATCATCCCTACAAAATTCTGTTTTGTGAAAACAGGTTGCTATCTGTTACTAAATAAGGGGAACATGTCCACATATAAGACAAATACGACAAATACTCCATCATTTAAAATGCAGTGGAATTGATATATAACAGGAAATATATACGGTGTGTTGGAATATTGTATGTACTGTCACCCGCTTTCCATTAAGGGCAATCTGTGTTTGTTTTGAAGAGTTTCTTACAAGGACTTGACACATGATTTGGAAAACAGGATGGTGACTGATGGTAGGTCTTCAGAAGAAGATGAACATGACTATTCTGCACTGAAACAAGGGCAGTATTTGAGACTCAGGGGTGGGGAGGACCCGGTAGAGGGTGTGGGGATAGATTACTGCTTGAGCTAGTGGCTATAGGATGGCCTAAGTGGACAGTAAGAAAAGTGAAGCCTACTGCTTAATTTGAACTCACTGGTATTACTGGAAATGGGCACATATTTAATAAACTTTGATGACATCAGTGCAATGCATGGCAATGATATGCATTGAAACAAGAGGAGATCATGTATCTCAACAAACTGGTAAGAAAGAAACTTTTTTTTTTTTTTTTTTTAATTTTATTATTTGACAGACACAGCGAGAGAGGGAACACAAGCAGGGGGAGTGGGAGAGGGAGAAGAAGGCTTCCCGCTGAGCAGGGAGCCCAATGCGGGACTCCATCCCAGGACCCCGGGATCATGACCTGAGCCGAAGGCAGACTCTTAATGACTGAGCCACCCAGGCGCCCAAACACTATGTATCTTTTAAAGTCTAATTTATCATGGTTAAGGAAACAGGCACTTTAAATATCTGGCTCTTCTCTTAGCTTTATTTTTTAACAACAAAGATGTATTTAATTTTTCTCTCCATTATTTACCTTATGTGATTTTTCAAAAGAGACTTCTATAGGGAAAATATATTTATTAAAAATTTTTTTTTTTTAATTAAAAAAAAAAATAGAGAGTGCACGTGAGTGGGAGGGAGGGGCAAAGGGGAGGGAGAGAATCTCAAGCAGGCTCCATGCTCAGCACCCAGCCCAACACGGGGCTCAATCTCATGACCCTGAGATCATGACCTAAGCCAAAACCAAGAGTTGAACACTTAACTGAGCCACCCAGACGCCCCTGGAAAAAAGATCTAAATCCCCATACATTCAGTTCTCTGTATGAAATAAATACCTCTCGTCATTGACTGTTTTTTCTTGGGAAATGTTTCTTATATTGATCCATATATACCATATCACTTAAATTTGCCTGGAGTGAGATTCTCCAGAACAGATGAGTACAGCAATAATGACATACATTGTTCTGTACTTATATAAAGATATCTTTTCTTCTAGATTCTCTTAATAGTCTAAGATCAGTAAGAGTGGTTCCTGGATCCAACACATGTCATTCATCATTTCAAAACTTACTAAAGCATCATTCAGCTTTATCCTATGCCGAAGATGCCCCTTACTGGAGATTAATACAGTAGCCTTCTTTTTTCCAGCTATTCTGACATCACAGAAGACATCATTGTGGTAAATTTGAAATGTAGTCTTCATGAAGATGAATTGGAAAGTAAAGTTTTAAATGTAATAATATGTTTAGAGTTTGTTTTAATCTCTGTCTAGAAGATAATTAGACAAGGGACACCTGGGTGGCTCATTCGGTGAAGCGTCCGCCTTCAGCTCAGGTCATGATCTCAGGGTCCTGGGATTGAGCCCCGCATGGGGCTCCCTGCTCAGTGAGGAGTCTGCTTCTCCCTCTGCCTCTGTCTTCTCCCCTGCTCATGCTCTCTCTCTCTCAAATAAACAAATAAATAAATAAAATCTTTACCAAAAAAATAACTAGACATTGTTCTTGTCTGTCTTTAAAAATATCCATGACTTTACCATAGAACTCAATATAAATATGCTGAATTTTTATATAAGGTAAAAGCTTCTCATTTTTTATGGTTGATCCTGATATTTTCATGAATGTGTTTCTTTAAACATCTGTGGTTTATGATTTTTTTAAAAGATTTTATTTATTTATTTTGACAGAGACATAGCGAGAGAGGGAACACAAGCAGGGGGAATGGGAGAGGGATCCACCAGATGAGCTAAAACAAATACATATGTTTAACACCTGTCATGACTTGGGAACAGGTAATGGTTTGTAACTCACATGTTTTATCAGCCTCTTCAGTACTCCAGTAAAACTGAGCATATGAGTCATCCAGTTAAAATTTTATTTTTGCTTATGTTTTTCTGCACAGAGTGATGGTAGTAGCAGGGGTTTGTTAAACTGTAGGAGGTAGTGGTTCCCAAATTGGACATCTCAAATCTTCCAGGAAAAGCAGATACCACTCAGAAGATTCTGAGAATCTACTTATGTTTTCCTCTCATTTCTTTGTCCCCACAGTGGGAAGTGTTCCCAGATATAAGTGGTTATAAAACTGTTGGTTCAAAGATATTCAGAACTGAACTAGCAATTTCATAATAATCGTAGGATTTTAAACTAGCATTATTCAGAAACATCACTAATTTCAGCCACCTTATAAATGCTCTGAAGAATTTCATCACTTGTCTAAAGAGCAGAATCTTCGCTAGTGACAGTTAAATGATGAAACAGATACTGAGGATTCAGTGTGGAAGGAAAAAAACCTTAGGTGTGAGACTGATCTAAGGGGGCATTTCCCTTCGTGTGAGGATGTGTACTCAGTAAAGAGTCAGGTGAGTTACAGTGGGGATAGAGGCAAAAGGAAAGCAAAGTAAAGACAAACTGGCAATAACGGTAAGATAGAAACTGCAAGTGGTTTCGTAGTACTAAGTAAGTAGGAAATGTACCTAACTTCACTTGTGGGAGGGACTGTTGAATTTCTGAAAGAAGCAAGTGAGAAGGAAATGAATGTGCATAAGGAGTGCAGAGCCAGAGTAGACTCATCGGGGCTTAAAAATAGTGACTGGGCAAGGTGATACTGTTTTTCCTATTGTATTACTTCTCTAAGGGAGTGGTATCCAACTTTGTTTTGTTTTCCAAGCTTGCCTTATAAGGCTTCACATCATCATTTAAAAAATGTTTCTTCTGGGCGCCTGGGTGGCTCAGTTGGTTAAGCGACTGCCTTCGGCTCAGGTCATCCTGGAGTCCCTGGATCGAGTCCCGCATCGGGCCCCCTGCTCGGCAGGGAGCCTGCTTCTGCCTCTGACCCTCCCCCCTCTCATGTGCTCTCTCTCTCTCATTCTCTCTGTCTCAAATAAATAAATAAATAAATAAATCTTTAAAAAAAAAAAGTTTCTTCTTTAGTGATTCAATCAGGTAAGAGAGACACAGCCTTGTCACCAAGTGCTTTCCTGGGCAACTCTTCATTCAGACTGTACACCTGTGGGGTTCTCTACTTAGGAATCTGATGCTGCGGTCTGATTATTAACGAGATTTTATCTAGACCTTTTTAATAGGATTCTAATTGTAAGCTTTATTTACCCTTTAATGCTCTGTGTAGTCATTACAAGGAACCTTTGATTTTCCTCTGTCGTGTGCATATCCGAGTGTTCTGAAACAAGGATCAAATGTGGAACATTATTTAAATGTGTTCTCTTGTGAGTTAATTCACAGGCGTTAGGAATAAGGTAGAAGCAGAGGTGCTCCTCAGTGAAGAGGAAAAACTTTTACATTAACAAGATGAATACATTGTTAACATTTCTGCCCCACAAACAAATGGTGGAAATGCAATGGGATTTTCAAATGTTAAATAAAACATCTGTGTTCAGACCATTGCTTCAGACCTAAAGGAAATTGTTACCATGGAAATATAAGGTGATATTAAAAGAATGCAACTGTTCAGCCAAATGGCCCAAAGAATAACCATCATCGCTGTTTTCCTTTAAAGTTCTCCAAACTTAATGCTTTATGGAGAGTGGCATATTCCATATTGTCCCACAGCTTGCCCGTTGGTGTAGTGTTCATCTGTCCTCCACGCATGGAGGAGTGGATGTACAGTTGGTGTGTCTCTAGTTTCCATCAGTACAGATCCCGGAGAGTCATGGTTGAGCCCTCCATTTTCCACAGCCTTGGGCATGCCAGTCATCATCACGTCCTGCGACTTCTGCCTCCTGAATAGGTCTCAGGTTTCTCTCTGTTCACGCCCACTGCACATGTCCAGGCTGCAGTGATCTCTCACCTGAAACACTGGATCTCCACAGCTTGGCCCTTAGGATGATGGCCATCAGTGCACGGTGACACGTGTGAGCCCACTTAACCAAATGCACCAAATGCTCACTGCAGTTCTGTTCACTTGGTAAGGGAGGTGTGTTTGTGTATTAGTACCTTAGGGCTTCGGTAACAAATGATGATGCAGTTAGTACCTTGAAGGGTCATAGGTGTGTCTTCTCATTGTGGTGGATGTCACAAGTCTGAAACGACGGTGTCAGCAGGACCACACTTCCTTGTTGCCTCTTCCAGCCCCTCGTGGGGGTGGGTGTTCTTGGCTCGTGGCAGCATCCCACCAGTCTCTGTCTCTGTCTTCACATGGCTTTCTCTCATTCTCTTCTCTACAAGAAAACTTGACATTGATCTTAGTGAACACCCTAAACTAGGATATTCTGATCTTGAGATCCTTAGCTTAATTACATCTGTAAAAACCATTTTTTCTAACAAGATCACAATGAAAGTTTCCAGGGGTCAGTAACGTTTTCATAGGTCCAACAGCTAATCAAGTGGTGATAACTTATCTTTGTATTCAGGTTTGACAATCTAACATTGAGTGGTTGAAATACCTCTTATGCTTGGGTTTAAACCCCTCTCAAACTTAAGTCTTGCATTTAAATTCATTAGTACCACGAAGAACTCAGAATTTAAGTGTTCAGAATAGTCAGAGAAACAAATAACAACAAAGAAAGTATATCACCATTGCTCTCATAGGAAGAAAAACAGGAGGATGGGAGGCCTTTATAAATTTTGGGCACCATCCAAGATGGTGGAAGTAAGGGCATGGATAGTTGGATGAGTAGATGCACAGAGGTGAGCGGGCTGATGACTAAAAGAAACCCATCTTTTTTCATTTGTTCTCTGACTTTGTCCTTCCGCTAAAACTCTTCCAAATGCCTACCTAAGTATTTTTTTAAATTAATTTTGGGAAGGCACAAATCTGTTACGAGGAAGAGCTATTCACTAGAGATTAATCCTGGTCATCAGAAATCACCTATAGATTTTCTTGCTGAAAGCGTAATGCTAGGCCTAGATTGATACCACTTTCCCATTTTGCCCTGTTTTTCTCTCCCCAAATATCTTCTTAAGGATTTTTTCCTTCATGTATACATTTCCATTAATTACATTAATTACCTGTTTATCTACTTCACTCTGACCTATTTCTTACTAAAGAATTACATGGAAAACTGGATTTTACCAAATTTCTTTGTTTCTAAATGTTATAGGTTGGGATTTTCTTATTCTTTATAGTATAAGGGGCGCCTGGCTGGCTCAGTTGGTTAGGCATCTGCCTTCGGCTCAGGTCATGATCTCAGGGTCCTGGGGTAGAGCCCCGCATCGGGCTCCCTGCTCAGCAGGAAGCCTGTTTCTCCCTCTCCCACTCCCCCTGCTCGTGTTCCCTCTCTCGCTGTGTCTCTCTCTGTCAAATAAATAAATAAAATCTTTAAAAAAAATAAAATATAATACATAAAACTAACTTGAAATACACAATGTGAAATCACATTCTTTAAGACAGAGTAAGAAGACACATAGATTAGTGAAATATGGGTAAACAGCTCTTCGTGTGGAGAATGTTTCGGTGCCGTACTGGTCATTCAGATGTTTAACATTTTAATCTACTTTTTGTTGGGTGGAAATAATGTATAGACTGACAATTGTGAAAGCAACAAAATATATAAATTGTATTCAAGGATGTAAGAAAATAAATTTGAACATACCTTTTTTTTTCTCCTAATTTTATATATTTCCCAGTTACAGACATTTAGGCAGTGCTTTATAGAATCAGGGCTAAAGCTTAGCTTAGGGACTGTGCTTGCTCATTACAGAGAGCTAATATACTTTCCCAAAAAAGTACAGATTCTGCTTTTTGCTGTGCGTGATCAGCAGTTTTTTTAAAAAAACTTTGATATAAATTTTTTTAGTGGTAACGTGTAGAAAAACTCAATTTAATTTTGGTTCATAGGGTGACTTTGCAGTTCTTGTAGGAGAGAGGGTAGAAAAGTAAGAAGTGTCACATCAGAGCCCATCAGTAATTCAGTACTGAAGCACAGGGTTTAGAGTATTTGTCAGTAAGTGTGGACAGATGTCTAGGTATTTGTTTTTTTGTTAAACCGAACAAGCTATTTCTCTTTCCATTAGTTTCCTCACCAAAGATTACTCTTTATATACTGTATTATTTCCCAGAGTTTTGATAGTCTCCTTGCAGCCTCATTTTTAAGTCCTCTTTTCTCTGGGATGCAATGTAATGGCAAATTTTAAAAATTAAACATTTAATAAAATTAAGATCATGGTATATTTTTGGATCATGGGCTATAAATACCTTTCATTAATGATGATTAGGTAATTACTGAATGGGAGAAGATATTTGAAAATGACATATACAGGGGTGCCTGGGTGGCTCAGTCAGTTAAGCATCTGCCCGTGGCTCAGATCATGATCCCAGGGTTCTGGGATCGGTCCCACGTTGAGCTCCTTGCTGAGTGGGGAGCCTGCTTCTCCCTCTCCCTCTCTCTCCTGGCTTGTGCTCTCTCTCTCTCTGTCAAATAAATAAATAAAATCTTAAAAAAAAAAAAAAAAGCAATAGCATGGAGGACTGTAGGGGAAGGGAGGGAAATCTGAAGGGGGAGAAATCAGAGAGGGAGATGAACCATGAGAGACTGTGGACCCCGGGAAACAAGCTGAGGGTTTCAGAAGGGAGGGGCTGGGGGTGATGGGTATTGCAGAGGGCACATGTTGTGATGAGCACTGGGTATTATATGTAACTAATGAATCACTGAACACTACATCCAAACCTAATGATGTACTATACAGTGGCTAACTGAACATAATTTTTAAAAAATGGTGTAAAGGAGAGAGTACTGGTATCTTGACATCAGATAAACTTGATGGCTTTTTACCATATCACCTAAAAAAAAAAAAAAGAAAATGACATATCCCATAAAGATTAGTATCCAAAATATATACAGAACTTACACAACTCAACACCCAAAAAACAAATAATCCAATTAAAAATGGGCAGAAGATGTGAATAGACATTTCTCCAAAGAAGACATCCAGATGGCCAACAGACATATGAAAAGATGCTCAATGTTACTCATCATCAGGGAATTACAAATCAAAACTACAAGGAGATATCACCTCACACCAGTCAGAATGGCTAAAATCAAAAACACAAGAAACAACAGATGTTGGTGAGCATACAGAGAAATAGGAACCCTCACGCACTATTGGTGGGAATGTAAACTGGTGCGGCCACTGTGGAAAACAGTATGGAGGTTCCTCAGAAAGTTAAAAATAGAACTACACTATGATCTAGTAATCACACTATTGGGTATCTACCCCCCAAATTAAAAAACACTAGTTCAAAGGATACAAGCATCCCTGTGTCGATAGCAGCATTATGAACAAGAGCCAAATTATGGAAGCAGCCCAAGTGTCCATTGATAGATGAATGGATAAAGAAGGTGTGGTGTGTGTGTATATATATTTCTATATATATACACACACACACAATGAAATTTACTCAGCCATAAGAAAGAATAAAATCTTACCATTTGCAACAACATGGATGGAACTAGAGAGTATTATGCTAAGCAAAATAAGTAAGTCAGAGAAAGACAAATACCATATGATTTCAGTCGTATCTGGAATTTAAGAAACAAAATAAGTGAGCAAAGGGAAAAAAAAAAGGAGAGAGAAACTAAGAAACAGACCCTTAACAACAGAAAACACAGAAGGGAGGTGGGTGGGAGATGGATTAAACAGGTGCTGGGGATGAAGGAGTGCACTTGTCCTGATGAGCACGGAGTGACGTATGGAAGTGTTGGATCACTATATTGTACATCTGACACTAATATTACACCATATGTTAACTAACTGGAATTAAAAATTTAATTAAAAAATGATCAGGTAATGGATTCTTATTTTGAAGCTGTGCTCTCAAAATAATTCATAGGGACTGGTTTTAGTAACGAGCATTGATCCAGTTCTAGGGTGGATAAGCTGCAGGAGTGTTATGTAGGAAGCTAGTAGATCCTGCGAGGTGACGATCTCCACAGAGCCTGATTGCGTCACGTGTATTTATTCAGTGGATTTTAATGGTTTATCAAAATGTCCAATTTCTACATTATAATTTTGCATTTTATAGAAAAAAATACTGTGGAAAAGCTTATGGACTGTCATTGATTTAAGAAGTAGATTTTTTTCTGAAGAAGTCTTTCAGGTTTGGAACATGGATGACTACGTTTGTTAATACATGAAGTGTAGTCAAAAAGGGCAGTGTTTTGGTGTTTGTGTGAGGGGTGTGAACGAATCTTCAGGAGACAGCGTAGAGACCATGTCAGAAACTGGGAGCAGAGAGCAGTCTAAAACAGGGAGACAGACGTGTTGAGGTCCATCACAGGTATACGTACGGAGAAGATATTTTGGGGTAATCTGGCATTGTGATACTGCTGAGGTCAAAAACCTGGTGATTTACTCATTTCCTGCTTGCCTTGAGTTGTGCCTATCTTCAGGTTGCACGTGCTAGGGAGGAACTGCTGGCTCCATAAATTTAGCCGTGGTTCTCTACTCATGAGTTAGCGTGGCTCCGACCCGTGAAGAATGGACTCAGGGACCAGAGAAACAGTTGATAAAAGTCATACTGTAGATTTTGAAATTCAGTATTCATGGAGTTAGTAAATATATTTAGTTTTACTTGTTTGAACCTTGTTGACGCTTTCTTCTGTTTCTTTTATTTAATGCACCTATATGTTATCTTTAAAGCTTTAACACGTCAGACCCATTTCTTACTTATGTGTGATTGTACCCCTTAGTGTGGTATCTTGTTTGTTCCAACATTGAACACAGTTTTACTTAAATAAGAATGGACGGTGTGGGTGTTGGGGATTCTGCGATGCTGTCTTGCAGCTGGAAAATAAATAAGAGGAGGGTGCACTGAAGGGGAATAGTCAGTAATACTGTGACAGTCTGTATGGACTTCCTGTGCTGACCACTTTGTAATGTATACAAACGTTGAGTCACCATGTATGCACCTGAAAGCAATACAGTACAACCAATACACTTTTTTTTTTTAAGATTTTTATTTATTTATTTATTTGAGAGAGAGAATGAGATAGAGAGAGCATGAGAGGGGGGAGGGCCAGAGGGAGAAGCAGACTCCCCGCCGAGCAGGGAGTCCGATGCGGGACTCAATCCTGGGACTCCAGGATCATGACCTGAGCCAAAGGCAGTCGCTTAACCAACTGAGCCACCCAGGTGCCCCAACCAATACATTCTTAATTCAATTAAAAAAGTTGACATGGATTCTGAACCTTATAAAAGAGAATTATCAAGTAGCGGTCTGCCAGTGTCAGAGCCTGCAAGCACGGGGTGGCTGCGCAGGACCTGTATCCCAGTCCCTGTTTTCACTCTCTTCTGTAGTCGTGCTTCCTGTGTTCCTGTAGTGAAGTCAGAGACCATGTGTTCATCCAACGTTCAGCATAGTTGATGGGCCACAAAGGGTCCTCCATGGCATGGTAGTCAAGTGATGTCTGTGTCAAAGTGGCCTAGACTTCACTAGATTGGCAAAGTCTAAAATTTATATAACTCATAAGTTACTGATCCTTTCCCTTTCGTAAACAACAGGCTTGGCCTCTGCATGAGCTGGTGTGGCCAGTGGGGGTGGGACAGACGGAGGGCACCTTTATGGAGAAAGGCTGAGCGCACTCTTGCAGCCGAGTCCTTGTCCTGAGAGAAGCTGTGTGCTGTCAGCCACTGTTGCTGACCTTCCGGATTCACCCGAAGGGCCCAGACGTCAGCAGAGCTCGTGAGCTTCAGGCCCGTGTGGAGAAACTGGGGCATGTACACCCTTCCACTTGTATGCTTACTGTTTTAAGAGGTGGCTGTTATTTTGTCATGGCTCTCGTTTGGGATGCATGTTTCGTTAATGGCAGTGGTCTTCTCTTGAATGGAAGGCCTCCGTGTTAGTGTTGAGTGGATTCTATGACACTCATGCCAACTGGATCTCAGTACCCAATGTCCATGTTATGGTTCCTATTAAAACTCATACTCACTTGTGTCTCAGAACCAGCCTGGTCACTGATCCAGAAGCACGGACGCTCTGTGATGTGTTTAGGAATCAGGGTTTCGCTAGTGGCCTGCCCCCTCATCTGTTGTCTCCCGTGTAAGTTGCTGCTAGAAGTGACACATGCTAGCCGTGTCCTGACCCCGCGGGCAATCCTCAGAACTGATCAGGACTGGGTAGGCAGCGTTAGGAATGAGTCTGGCGATTTCTGTCTTCCCATATTCTGGTAGAGGTGGCAAGGAAGTCACCTTCAACTTGTGAGCACTGTATGTACTTAATCCCAAAATGGAAATAAAAACCAAGAAGTTCATGTAGCTCGATTCTCACAGAAGTGCACGGAACTGGGGAAAAATGAGTGTTGGAATGAGTGCTCAAGTCAGAAAAGTAAACCACCATTCAGAACGTGAGTGCCTTGGAAGAGAACACATTTGTAGGAAATAAATAATTTGTGTTTGGGCGACACTAAATTGTACTCTTTGAATAATCATATTGTGTGGCCTGTCTAGATTATTCAACTATGAAATAGCAAAAATTAAAATAATGAGTAGACTTTGAGATTGATATACTGTTCGGCCTGTGACCCAGCCTACTTTATAAAGGTTGAATTTCACTGTCAATATCCAGGTACCATTTTGAAATAATTTTACCAGAGGATGTATTTCCAGGGTATCATCACCATGCGTGGTGAACCAGATCTAGAGCCAGTACTGTTGGATGGTGATAATTCTTATTAGGTGGTTATAGAGTGGAATTTATTTTGCTTTGTAAATTATGTTCACTTGATCTGATGGAAGTTGAGAAAGCCTCAGTAGAGTTAATACTACAGACTGTGTTTTGTAAATTGAAAACTAATAATACATTTAGGACTACCAAATTACTTTGAATTGAGGGACAATATGAGATTACACTTTTATCTAGAAGTTTAAGAACAGGTGAATATCCATGGGAAAAAATCATTACAACAGTCTAAAGTGGTTCTCAGGCACAGAATTAACTCAGTAATAGGGTACCAAGGCCAATGGTGAGTGCAATTTTTAAAGTGTTATTTAAAAAGGTGGAATTTTATTATCCTAGCCAAATACTTTTAAACTTATGGTCTATAGATCCCTGATACCTTTGTCAGCAGGTATCTTCATAGCAAAGGACAATAATGGATTACTAAATTGGGGGGTAAATCCCAGACAGCTAATTTTAATCTACTAGGATAATGCCATTTCGTTCTGAAAAGTTAGGATTTCATTGAATATGTGGTGTCAGGAATGTATTAATCCAGAAGTAGTATTTTGTAGAGGAAATGCCTTTATCCTAGAAATACAAGATGTGAGTATACTCAGACACCAAACAAATCTATCAGTAGCTATGAAGTGCAAGCCACCTTCCTGGGTGGTAGGGAGAGATGAAATAAAGAAAAAAATGCTGGAGTTTATAAACTTCTAGATAATTTGGTCTGGAGACTAAAGACACAAATATATGAAAAGCTAGATCTCAGTAAGAGAGCCCCCCAGGGTACTGTGCAGAGTAACTGTCCTGACATCACAAAAGGATGGCTCAGATTCTCACATACAAGGAAAAACACAGTCGTGTTACACTGAAGGAGAACGGTCTTTGGCACCAGCGTGAGAAGAGAGAATGGACAGCGTTACTGGATGTCCATTGTCTGTCTACATGGCTGCTGGAGTCACTCTGTTTTTAGTTCCTTAGCCTTTGATGAGAGATGGCTTTACAAGGGCATTTCACCATTCTGTATTACAAGGCATTCCTTTTCTTTAATAAAGCATTGTTCTATTCATATTTGTATTTAAGCAACTTAGGTATTCATGTAAATGAAATAATTTTATTTAAATTGTCATCTGGAAAGTAATCTGTTTCATGAGTATTAACAGGTGTCCTTGCCTATCCTCCTCACTGCAAAATGATATCTGTAAGAGAGAGAGAAAGAACTGGAAAGAGAACAGGTTTGGCTTCCTCCTGGAGATGCGTTTGCAGCTGGGAATTTTAAATGCCAGATAAGAATACCACAGAGAATGAAGTCAACACACACAAGAGAACAGATCTAAAAGAAGTATGAGGTTGGCCTGTCAAATGACAAAGAACAAAACTTCTCTCCTTTCTGTCAGGGTTGGGGGAAACGTCCCACGTTAGTCTCTGAGGGAGCAGAATCTGGATGGGAGGTAGCGCACCAAGGAGAGCTGAGAAGAGTATCCAAGGTGTCGAGGTGCTGAGCCTGCTGTAGGCCACAGTCTTGTTCATGGCGTCTTGACCACTTTGACCCTGTGTGATTCCTAGGTTCCCAGCCTACTGCCCAGTCCTGGCTGATCTCAAATTTCTACTTGGCTTGAAAGATATCTTATTATGAGGTTCTGCATTCTTCCCAAATAAGGTAAAAATGAAATACAGGTTTCCAAATAATGGGCCCATCCAAAGAAAGGGCTTGCTCTGAAAGCTGGTTATTTTCAGTGACTGTCTGTTTCACTCTGCCTGTGGAGTATAGCCTTGTGTGCCAGCCTGAATGCACAGCTCTGGGCTTGCTGTCTCACCTCCTGGAACAGAGCTAGACTGTCCACCTTCTCTCAGGGGGACAGAGTATCCACACTCTAATATTTCTGCTCCATGGACATTTGCCAGTGACAGTGATCAAAATGAAAGATTTCTCCTCACATCTTTGTATGTGCGTATTATGGTATTATTATTTCGAATGACAAGGGTCAGGCTGGTAGAATGGCCATCAAACCAATGTGGTGCTTTCTCTTTTAAAGGTAGGAGGCATTTTGGAACAAATAATAGTTTGTCCACAAATGAGATCAGGCAGTTCTCTTTTCTTACTTTTCTCCAACATGGTCAATTATTGCCCATAATGTAATTAATTCCCTAGAAGTTGTACCTGTTTGTGGGATTAACAAAGAACTTGACTTCAAGCAGCAAAGCAAATGTAAGCTGTTCCTCAGCATGGTGTCTCACCGAAAGAATGACATAGCAGTGTGGGCCTTATCATGTCCTTCAGAGTTAGTGCCTGTGGTGATTCACAGTGAACATTAATGACACGAACTTCGAGTGGAAACTTAAGGTGACTTCTGTGGACTGGCAAATCCACCAAGTCCTTCAGTGTCATTATTTTATTATGTTTAAATTTCCACAGCACATCCTTCCTCTGGGAGATAAAAAGGCTTTTACATAATAGCTATTAATTATTGTTTTTCTTTGAGCATCCCTCATTTGAAGATGGTTTATCTCTTGGTATCAAGCCTGCCTCATTTGTTCGTAAGTATAAATAAAAGATAAAGGCCTTCCCTCAGTCCCTTCTTTATTTTCTTTATTTTCTATTGTTTTGTCCCTTTTGTTCAGGTCTCTTGTTTGATTTATCTGTGCGGAGGCCATGTTTACGACCCATTTTATTTAGCTGTTTTCTTGTGCAGTATGTTTTCTATGAAGAGCACTTTACGAGTGTTGCATCAGTCACCTTGGCCTAATAAATGTTTTATTGAACAGAGTTCCAGCATTCATAATCCTACTTAGAAAATAGCACTTTGGAGATTAGGCATTAAAGGAGAGTTTCACCTCTATAATCTTTTGTTTTATATTTTGTTTTGCTTTTCTGCTTCTTCAATTGTAAATTCAGGTAAAGAATTTCTTTTCTTTGAGAAATGGTGGACGTATTTTTTAAAGTGAATCCAAGAGATTTAACTGTGAGACACACACAAATATGAGGGAGAGAAGAAGGGCGAGGGAGAGCAAGGGGGATCTGAAGACCATACTGAGGGTGCATATTTTCCAGACGACAGTTGTCATTGAGCCCCACCATCTTGCTGAGCGCTATGGGTGTGGACTGGCCAGGTGTATATATTCCTGCCCAAATCTATGCCGTCTTCACCAAGTCAAATAATTCCTCTTCCTAGGTTTTCTCATTCATAAATGGCGCCGTCACTCCCGTAGTATTCTTGTGAGTAAAAGTTGATAGAATCCATGAATGACTTAGCACAGTGGTTAAAATGGTGAACTCATCATGTTAATGCTTGTGGATACTGAATATTACTGTTTTTCATGCATATGTTGCAGGGAACGGACACTGGTGCTCTTATGTCCATAGGACTCTCTGCTTCCCTTTTGTGCTGGATGTGAAGGAAGTATCAGGACAATTACACATTATGGCCAAGAATCGTAACCCACTTTTGATCCATTCCAGGTTTGGAATTAGGTCAGATTTCCTGCAGGAGCTGAAGTGGGATGATTTCATCCCCTGCACTGGCCTGGCGTCCTGGTCCTTGTGCGGGTGAGGACTGTGTTGGGAGCGGAGCTCGGCAGGAGCCAGGGCACACATGTTAGCAGTGGCTGTGGGGCCCGTGTGTGCAGCACGTTCACGGACCTTGTCCCACTCGGGGTCTTTCTCTTCCTGTATTGTTCCCCCCCATTCCAGGCCATTCTGATAAAAGGGAAATATGTGTACATCAGCTGAGTCATTACAGATGTTCTTACAATTTCCTTCTGGAGAGGAAACAAAAACAGAGGGAAAAAAAGTCAAAATACAAACTCACTTTATGTCTCTTAGGTTTTAAATGCAAATTCTTCATTCTCAGGTAATGTTTTAGCAAACACAGGAGTTTCTGTATCATCACCTATGAGAGAATCTAAACAATTAAATGTGGCCTGCAGGTACATTGAACTATTCATCCTCATCTGTGACTGAGATTCTGGATTTCCTTTTACAGATACTGAAAGTGAGTGTCAGTGACAGTCCTCCGTCATGTGGCTAGAACCAAGGTTAAAAGTAGGGGGAATGGCAGATCTTGGCTTTGAGGAATTTTCTCCTGATACTTGGATAACTTTTTCTATCCTACTGGTACTTACCATAACCCTGTTTTTAGCTAGATAACAAATAGTTCATACAGGGTGCAGTCTTTAAATTCACGTTTTATTCATGTTCTGTTTTTCAACGTAAGGGATACTTAATGGTGGCACATTAGGCTCCATGAGAGACATACTTATGGATAAAATGATATAACTTAATTAATAACTTTACTCCTAATGGCAGCTCTGCATTTCCAGATAAGATTTCTGTGGTTTGAACAAAACCAGAATTGCATAGTGACTAGGATAGAACTGAATATTAGTACCAGTATTGATCAGGCTAGTGAAATACACAGGGCCTCAGTTTTATTATCTTTGAAAATAAATTTCTTATTCCCCAATCATGTTGCCATAGGGATTCAGGGATTACTTATGTGGATATCTTGTTTTATAGGCTGTCATCTATCAAACACTCAAAATGGAGCCTGTTCTTAATTGTGATACAACTTCTTCATTTCTCCTTAGAGATGGTAAAGCCAGTGGCCCAGGGACTTGGGGTGTATGCCTGGAGATACCCATTTTTTGTGAATATAGTTTTCTCTCTGTGCTTCAGTTTGAATAGTTTTGATTTCTCTGTATTCAAGATCACTGATCTTGTCTTCTGGATTACATAATAGCCCCTTCACTGATTATGTAGTTTTGGATACTGAGATTTTTCTTCTCTAGAATTGACATTTTAAAATATATTTCTTCCATTTCTTCAGTTCCTAGATTAATTATTATTTTATTCTCCCTTCTCTTACTTACTCTGCATATGAATTTTAGTTGGTTTGCCTCTCTCCTAAGTCTGACTGTGTTTTTTCTCAATCCTGAGAGATTGTTGGGTTCTTTCTGTGGTGCCTCTTTCTGCTACAAATGAGAAATTGCCTCCAGGCAGGAATTCAGGGAAATTATAAGGTTTATATTGCCCGCATCGCTTACAGTTGTATGTTGCATGTTTTATAATGTCTGCAACTTTTTGCATATTTTTCCCAATTTCTTAATTGTTATTGATATAAAGATAGATTCCATACCAAAGACTCTTTTTTGCCGAGACAGAAATCTTATAAGTGTTCTTGTTGATGAGAAGGTTTTCATTATGAATTGAAAATTTCTGCATATTTTCGGTGGTCTCCTCTCATCAGTATTGTCCGAAAACAGGCACTAACCGTCACAGCTCCTGCAAAAGTCTTCCTGCGTAACAGGAGTCCCTAAGTCTAGTTGCTTAAACAATATACACATATTTTTAACTTCATGAATATTTGATACCTTTATGAAACTTAAAGCTGAAGTTCAAATATAAAGCTGTTAGCAGTAATTCTGATGTTTTTCCCAGCAGTCTTCCAGATGAAGTTTCCATGAGCCCCCCTCAAACCCCGCCCCCCCCGGTCCCCAGTAGTGGTTTTGAGAGAGCGCATATTTACATGCAGTTGTAATTCCAGGTGCATGTCGATGGTAAGACCTTGGAAAACTGCAGTGTAAGGTCACAACCAGGATCTGCACATCATACACTCAAGTACTTGTGTGCAGGTTTCCCTGGCTTGGCATGTGCTTGGCTCTGTACCGTTCTGTCGCATGTGTCGTTTTGCGTGTCCATCTTCACAGTTGGGATACTAAACAGTCCCATTGCTGCAAGCGTTTGTTGTATTCTCGTGAAAACATCGTCCCATTCTCTCCTCCATCTCTCCCATCTCTGACTCCTAGCAACCAGTACTCGTCATAGAGTTTGTCATTACAGATATTTTATAAATGGAATCACAGAGGACATAATCTTTGAGATTGGCTTTTCTCACTTTGTTTAATTTGAATTTAAAGTGGAGACTCCTCCAAGTTGTTGCACATATCAGTCGTTTGTTGTTTTTTGTTGCTGAGCAGTGTTCTGTGCTATGGATGGACCACAGCTTTTCTTCCTCTTTGGGGCTATTAAAAAAAAGGTGCTTTGAACCTTCATGTATAGGCTTTTGTGTGAATATAAATTTCCATTTCTCTGGGATAAATGCCCAGAATGCAGTTGGTGGGTCATATGGTAATTGCATTTTTAGTTACATGAGAAATGGCCAGACTGAGCACCGTGGCATACTATTTGACATCCCCATCAGCAGCGTAGAAGTGATCCAGTGTTTCCTGTGTCTTACCAGCATTTGGTGTTACTGTGCTGTTCTGTTTTCGTCATTCTGATAGGTGTGCAGTGAGATCCCCTTGTGATCTTTGTTTTTATTGATGGTTAATGATCTGGAACCACTTTTCATGTTTGTAGTTACCATCTTTATATCTCTGTTTTAATAATGAAATAAGGTTTAAAGGCTTTGAGATATCTTTAGTTTACTGTGGTGATTTATGAAGTTTGGGCTCAACCCGAAGCTCTGTGGAAAGCCCCGGGTATAACTTTGAACACATGAGATCCCTATAGAGGCACACACTGGGGCATCTGTTCGCTCTGCCCCCTAGATCTCTAGCTGCTCATCATCGAGGCAAAGATAACTCTGTGTCTCTGTATCTAGAAGAGCAGGGTATTGGGACTCACAGTTTAATAATGGAAGAAAACTTGTTTTCTTAGATATTTCAACTTACTGGGTAAAATGTGCTTGCCTTGAATCTTACTTCCCTTAGTATCAGTTCTTAGGAAAGAGAGTTATTGGTGCCAACGTTTTATTGTTGTACCAGACATTTGAGACGTACTCTCAATGTAGGTGAAGCCAGATTAGACTCGCACTCAGCTGTCCACTAGAGGAGCTTTATCTCCTTTCTCCTAAGAAGAAAATATTCCAGTAATCCAGAATTAATATAGCACTTCATGTTTAGAAACAACAAACTAAGTAAGCCAAGAAAGTTATTAGTCAGTGGCTCTGTGATGGATTTAGCTATAAGAGGAAACCATCTAGCCAGCAAATGTATTTGTAGAGAAATCTGTTCACAGTTTGGTTTCCTGTACCCTAATAGAGGCCTATTGAGACATAATTCCTGGGGGCAGGCCCTGTGAGACTATATTGCTGTGAGGCTTCCCAGATGGTGTAGATAGGTTTGGAAAACACGACTCAGAATCCAGATAGATTACAAGTTCAGAAACAGTATATTTGGGCGCCTGGGTGGCTCAGTTGGTTAAGCGACTGCCTTTGGCTCAGGTCATGATCCTGGAGTCCCGGGATTGAGTCCCACATCGGGCTCCCTGCTCGGCGGGGAGTCTGCTTCTCCCTCTGACCCTCCTCCCTCTCGTGCTCTCTGTCTCTCATTCTCTCTCACAAATAAATAAATAAAATCTTTAGAAAAAAAACAGTATATTTGTAGGATATTAAAAATCTAGGAAAGAAGGATCAAAAGTATAAGCAGAAAGCTGAAATGTATGGTAAAACTACTGTGGTATTTTTCCAAGTTGCTGATTTTTTATAATGATTTTAAACATGCCTGATAGAGTGTTATTATTGGGCTGTCCTGAAATGAATAGACCTCATTCTTGATCTAGAAATCAACTTTTTATTTTCAAGGATCAGATTGCTCATGGAAGTAAATGAATCTTCATTTGTTACAGAAATAAATGAGTCTTATGAGGTGGAAATGATTTCTTGGCTCCTCCAGTATGTTAGGCGTTATTGGTGGGAGGGTCACTGAAGAGGCTTGGGAAGCAAATGATGATATCGCTGAAATAACTGGCTGCCCGCGCTCTAGAAATTACCAAGAAGCAATGAAATCTGCTGACAAGGCTGTGCAGTGGTCCCATACCTTCCAGAGTTTGTGAATACAGCAGAAGGTCATGTATCTTGAACACAATGTTAAATAATTTGTTAGAATGTATATATACATCTACATTCTACTCCATGCCATTATACACATACAGAAGATCATTCAGAATAGAAATCATGGAAACAGAACAGCTGAGCAAGAAAATAGTGCATATACCATGGGGAAGTGTTCTTGCAAAGCATTTTCATTTCTAGTGCAATTACTATTACACACAAGAGCTCATGGGGTTATTGTCTTTATTTTGTTTGTTTATTTTTAAAGATTTTATTTAGTTGAGAGAACAAGCGTGCACACAAGCAGGGGGAGCAGCAGAGGGAGAGGGAGAAGCAGGCTCCCCGCTGAGCACGGAGCCTGATGTGGGACTCGATCCCAGGACCCTGGGATCATGACCTGAGCTGAGGGCAGACACTTGACACTGAGCCAACCAGGTGCCCAAGTTACTGTCTTTAGAAAAAGAAAATCTTTCAGATATACTAATTTCTGAAGGCTCCAAATATTTACTCTTTTACTTAAAGTTTGTACATGTACCTTTCTACTTAGATGTTACACACATTATAAAATAATTAAAATAGAAATTTAAAAATGAGAGAAAGTTCATATAGGTAGAAGCTAATTTTTTTTTTTTCAGAACATCGAGTAATAACCCCTGAGAACATGTCTCAACCATTGAGGATAATTGGAAAGGACAAAACAAAGTAGGGCACTTTTTTGTAGAAAATATGGTCACTCTGGGCAGAATGGGACATATTGTTACTGATGAGTGGCCAGTTTAGGGATGACCTAGGTACAGAATGATGCCATATTCATACCTTAGGATGTAGTATTTCCATTCCTTTATTGCTATAAAAAGTCATGTATTATTAATTTACTTTCTATCTAAATTTAACATATAGTATGAATGAGTTCTGCCTGTAACATTTAAGCTCTTTCTCACTATCTGTTTTTACCATATCCTCTGAGTTTCTAGTTGAATTCACAAGATACTGGATTACTTACTATCTATGCTTAACCTTTTTTTTTTTTAAGATTTCTTTTTTTTTTTTTTTAAAGATTTTATTTATTTGTGAGAGAGAGAATGAGAGACAGAGAGAATGAGAGACAGAGAGCATGAGAGGGAGGAGGGTCAGAGGAAGAAGCAGACTCCCTGCCGAGCAGGGAGCCCGATGCGGGACTCGATCCCAGGACTCCAGGATCATGACCTGAGCCGAAGGCAGTCACTTAACCAACTGAGCCACACAGGCGCCCTTAAGATTTTATTTCTTTATTTGACAGAGAGCACAAGCAGGAGGAATGGCAGGCAGAGGCAGAGAGAGAAGGAGACTTCCCACGAGCAGGGAGTCGGATGTGGGACTCAATTCCAGGACCCTGGGATCATGACCTGAGCCGAAGGCAGTCGCTTAACCAACTGAGCCACCCAGGTGCCCTATGCTTAACCTTTCATATGAGTTTCAATAGTCCCATTTATTCCTCTTGTTTATAATAGCAAAACTCAATACTGCCAAACAATACAGCAAATGCACATTATATCCCCCTAAAATATTCTATTAAGTAATTCTAATAGTCATTATCAATGAATATGAAATTATCAATTACTAATATAAAACAGCATCTTCATAGGATTCACAACATCAGTAGAAGTCCAAACACTGAAGTCCCTCCAAAGTCCCAAGAGTGAGGAATATGATTGTCTTTCGAACTGTGTATTGGTGGGTATCTACTTAATAGTGATATTTGTGGGTCAGAGCATAGATGTATGTTTAGCTTTGAACACTCTGGGACACTATATAGAGTTTTGCAATGTGGTTGTATCATCCTGTGCTCACACCATCAAGTTTTGAGATTTCCAGTTGCTTTACATCTTGACAACATTTAGTGTTGCCAGTCTTTTTTTTTTTTTTAAGATTTTATTTATTTATTTGAGACAGAGAGAATGAGAGAGAGAGCACATGAGAGGGGGGAGGGTCAGAGGGAGAAGCAGGCTCCCTGCTGAGCAGGGAGCCCGATGCGGGACTCGATCCCGGGACTCCAGGATCATGACCTGAGCCGAAGGCAGTCGCTTAACCAACTGAGCCACCCAGGCGCCCGCCAGTCTTTTTTATTTATGCTACTGCAGCAGGTTTAAAGTGGTATCTCATTGTGGTTTTAATTGGAATTTCCTGGTGATTGGGGCATCTGGGTGGCTCAGTCGGTTAAGCGTCTGCCTTTGGCTCAGGTCATGATCCTGGGGTCCTGGGATGGAACCCCGTGTTGGGCTCCCTGCTCAGCCGGGAGTCTGCTTTCCTTCTCCCTCTACCCCTCCCCCCTACTTGGGCTCTCTCTCTCTCTTTCAAATAAATAAATATTTAAAAAAAAAGAACTTCCTGGTGATTAATCATGTTGAATATCTTTTCTTATGTTTATTGGCCAGTCATTATCTTACTTTGAAATAGTTTATGCAGTCCCATGCCCAGTTTTTAAATTTAAAAGGTTTGTCTTTTTCCTTAACATTTTCATAAGCATATTCTCATGGGCTTGTTGGCTGGCTGTCTATGGATCTTATTTGTTGAATTGCCTGTCCAGATCTTCTGTACCATTTTATTTAGTTGTTTTTAAGTTTATTCTTTTTTTTCCAGCTTTATTGAGGTATAAATGACACATGAAATTGCAAAATATTAAAAGTGTACAGTGGGATGATTTGTTATATGTATGCCTTGTGAAAGGATTGTGAACTTATTCTTGAGTTGAAAGAGTTCCTTATGTATTTTGGATACAAGCCCTTTGTGAGATAGAGACATGCTGAAAATATTTTTCCCAGATTATGGTTTGTATGTTTATTTTATGCAGTTATTGGGTGTCATGTTCTACAGATGTTCATTAGGTCACTTGGTCATACCTTCCATGCCTTTACTGATTTTGTTCTGCTTGTTCTGTTAGTCACTGAGAGAGAGTATATAAATATGCAAATTGGACTGTGGATTGGTTTTATTTTCCCTTTAAGTTTTGTAACTTGTTCTTCCACAGTTTTTAAAAATTTTTTTTTAATTAATTTATTTATTTGAGAGAGAGAGAGTGAGAGACAGAGAGCATGAGAGGGGGGAGGGTCAGAGGGAGAAGCAGACTCCCCGCTGAGCAGGGAGCACGATGCGGGACTTGATCCCGGGACTCCAGGATCATGACCTGAGCCGAAGGCAGTCACTTAACCAACTGAGCCACCCAGGCGCCCTCTTCCACAGTTTTTAAAGATCTCTTGTGAGTATACACATTTTTTATTTATTTTTATTTGGGGGTGGAGTGGGGTGGGGTGGACTTCTTTGATACCCATTGTGAAATGTCCCTTTGTGTCTTTCACAGTATTCTTTAACTGAAAGGGTATTTTTTTTTATATTAATGTAACTACCGCTATTTTTTTATGTTTAGTGTTTCTGTGGTAAATTTTTTCCACCCATTTACTTTGATCCTATCTTTTTAATTAAAGCATGTTTCTTTTTTTTTATTCTTATGTTAATCCCCATACATTACATCATTAGTTTTAGATGAAGTGTTCCATGATTCATTGTTTGTGCATAACACCCAGTGCTCCATGCAGAATGTGCCCACCTCAATACCCACCACCAGGCTAACGCATCCTCCCACCCCCCTCCCCTCTAGAACCCTCAGTTTGTTTTTCAGAGTCTATCGTCTCTCATGGTTCGTCTACCCCTCCGATTTCCCCCGCTTCATTCTTCCCCTCCCGCTACCTTCTTCTTCTTCTTTTTTTTTTCTTAACATATATTGCATTATTTGTTTCAGAGGTACAGATCTGAGATTCAACAGTCTTGCACAATTCACAGCGCTTACCAGAGGACATACCCTCCCCAGTGTCTATTACCCAGTCACCCCATCCCTCCCACCCACGCCCCACTCCAGCAACCCTCAGTTTGTTTCCTGCAATTAAGAATTCCTCATATCAGTGAGATCATATGATACATGTCTTTCTCTGTTTGACTTATTTCACTCAACATAATACCCTCCAGTTCCATCCACGTTGTTGCAAATGGAAAGATCTCATTCTTTTGATGGCTGCATAATATTCCATTGTATATATATATACCACATGTTCTTTATCCATTCATCTGTCGATGGACATCTTGGCTCTTTCCACAGTTTGGCTATTGTGGACATTGCTGCTCTAAACATCGGGGTGCATGTACCCCTTCGGATCCCTACTTTTGTATCTTTGGGGTAAATACCCAGTAGTGCAATTGCTGGATCATATGGTAGCTCTATTTTCAACTTTTTGAGGAAACTCCTTACTGTTTTCCAGAGTGGCTGCACCAGGTTGCATTCCCACCAACAGTGTAGGAGGGTTCCCCTTTCTCCGTATCCCCGCCAACATCTGTCGTTTCCTGACATGTTAATTTTAGCCATTCTGACTGGTGTGAGGTGGTATCTCATTGAGGTTTTGATTTTGATTTCCCTGATGCCGAGCGATATTGAGCACTTTTTCATGTGTCTGTTGGCCCTTTGGATGTCTTCTTTGGAAAAATGTCTGTTCATGTCTTCTGCCCATTTCTTGATTGGATTCTTTGTTCTTTGGGTGTTGAGTTTGATGAGTTCTTTATAGATTTTGGATATTAGCCCTTTATCTGATACGTCATTTGCAAATATCTTCTCCCATTCTGTCGGTTGTCTTTTGGTTTTCTTGACTGTTTCCTTTGCTTTGCAAAAGCTTTTTATCTTGATGAAGTCCCAATAGTTCATTTTTGCCCTTGCTTCCCTTGTCTTTGGTGATGTTTCTAGGAAGAAGTTGCTTCGGCTGAGGTCGAAGAGGTTGCTGCCTGTGTTCTCCTCTAGGATTTTGATGGATTCCTGTCTCACATTGAGGTCTTTCAACCATTTGGAGTCTCTTTTTGTGTGTGGTGTAAGGAAATGGTCCAGTTTCATTCTTCTGCATGTGGCTATCCAATTTTCCCAACACCATTTGTTGAAGAGACTTTTTTCCATTGGACATTCTTTCCTGCTTTGTCAAAGATGAGTTGACCATAGAGTTGAGGGTCCATTTCTGGACTCTCTATTCTGTTCCATTGATATATGTGTCTGTTTTTGTGCCAGTACCATGCTGTCTTGATGATGACGGCTTTGTAATAGAGCTGGAAGTCCGGAACTGTGATGCCGCCGGCTTTGCTTTTCTTTTTCAATATTCCTCTGGCTATGCGGGGTCTTTTCTGGTTCCATACAAATTTTAGGATTATTTGTTCCATTTCTTTGAAAAAAGTGGATGGTATTTTGATGGGGATTGCATTGAATGTGTAGATTGCTCTAGGTAGCATTGACATCTTCACAATATTTGTTCTTCCAATCCATGAGCATGGAACGTTTTTCCATTTCTTTGTGTCTTCCTCATTTCTTTCATGAGTATTTTATAGTTTTCTGAAAACAGATCCTTTGTGTCTTTGGTTAGATTTATTCCTAGGTATCTTATGGTTTTGGGTGCAATTGTAAATGGGATCGACTCCTTAATTTCTCTTTCTTCTGTGTTGTTGTTGGTGTATAGGAATGCCACTGACTTTTGTGCATTGATTTTATATTCTGCCACTTGACTGAATTCCTGTTCGAGTTCTAGCAGTTTTGGGGTGGAGTCTTTGGGGTTTTCCACATAAAGTATCATATCATCTGCAAAGAGTGAGAGTTTGACTTCTTCTTTGCCGATTCAGACGCCTTTTATTTCTTTTTGTTGTCTGATTGCTGTGGCTAGGACTTCCAAAACTATGTTGAATAGCAGTGGTGATAGTGGACATCCCTGCCGCGTTCCTGACCTTAGTGGGAAAGCTCTCAGTTTTTCCCCATTGAGAATGATATTTGCTGTAGGTTTTTCATAGATGGCTTTTATGATATTGAGGTATGTACCCTCTATGCCTATACTGTGAAGAGTTTTGATCAAGAAAGGATGCTGTACTTTGTCAAAAGCTTTTTCTGCATCTATTGAGAGGATCATATGATTCTTGTTCTTTCTTTTGTTAATGTATTGTATCACATTGATTGATTTGCGGATGTTGAACCAACTTTGCAGCCCAGGGATAAATCCCACTTAGTTGTGGTGAATAATCCGTTAAATGTACTGTTGTGTCCTATTGGCTAGTATTTTGGTGAGAATTTTTGCATCCATGTTCATCAGGGATATTGGTCTGTAGTTCTCCTTTTTGATGGGGTGTTTGTCTGGTTTTGGGATCAAGGTAATGCTGGCCTCATAAAATGAGTTTGGAAGTTTTCCTTCCATTTCTATTTTTTGGAACAGTTTCAGAAGAATAGGTATTCATTCTTCTTTAAATGTTTGGTAGAATTCCCCTGGGAAGCCATCTGGCCCTGGGCTTTTGCTTGTTGGGAGATTTTTGATGACTGCTTCAATTTCCTTAGCAGTTATAGGTCTGTTCAGGTTTTCTATTTCTTCCCGGTTCAGTTTTGGTAGTTGATACATCTCTAGGAATGCATCCATTTCTTCCAGGTTATCTAGTTTGCTGGCATAGAGTTGCTCCTAATATGTTCTTATAATTTTTTGTATTTTTTGGTGTTGGTTGTCATCTCTCCTCTTTCATTCATGATTTTGTTGATTTGGGTCATTTCTCTTTTCTTTTTGATAAGTCTGGCCAGGGGTTTATCAATCTTGTTAATTCTTTCATGGAACCAGCTCCTAGTTTCGTTGATCTGTTCTACTGTTCTTTTGGTTTCTATTTCATTGATTTCTGCTCTGATCTTTATTATTTCTCTTTTCCTGCTGGATTTAGGCTTTATTTGCTGTTCTTTCTCCAGCTCCTTTAGGTGTAGGGTTAGGTTGTGTACTTGAGACCTTTCTTGTTTCTTGAGAAAGGCTTGTATTGCTATATACTTTCCTCTTAGGACTGCCTTTGCTGCATCCCAAAGATTTTGAACAGTTGTGTTTTCCTTTTCATTGGTTTCCATGTATTTTTTTAATTCTTCTTTAATTTCCTGGTTGACCCATTCATTCTTCAGTAGGATGCTCTTTAGCCTCCCTGTATTTGAGTTCTTTCCGACTTTCCTCTTGTGATTGAGTTCTAGTTTCAAAGCATTGTGGTCTGAAAATAGGCAGGGAATGATCCCAATCTTTTGGTACCGGTTGAGACCTGATTTATGACCTAGGATGTGATCGATTCTGGAGAATGTTCCATGGGCACTAGAGAAGAATGTGTATTCTGTTGCTTTGGGGTGGAATGTTCTGAATATGTCTGTAAAGTCCATTTGGTCCAGTGTGTCATTTAAAGTCTTTATTTCCTTGTTGATCTTTTGCTTAGACGATCTGTCCATTTCAGTGAGGGGGGTGTTCAGTGCCCCACTATTATTGTATTCTTGACGATGTGTTTCTTTGCTTTTGTTATTAATTGCCTTATATAATTGGCTGCTCCCATGTTAGGTGCATAGATATTTACAATTGTTAGATCTTCTTGTTGGATAGATCCTTTAAGTAGGATATAATGTCCTTCCTCATCTCTTATTACAGTCTTTGGTTTAAAATCTAATTTGTCTGATATAAGCATTGCCACCCCAGCTTTCTTTTGGTGTCCATTAGCATGGTAAATGTTTTTCCACCCTCTCACTTTCAATCTGGGGGTGTCTTTGGTTCTAAAATGAGTCTCTTGCAAACAGCATATCAATGGGTCTTGTTTTTTAATCCAATCTGATAGCCTGTGTCTTTTGATTGGGGCATTTAGCCCATTTACATTCAGGGTAACTATTGAAAGATAGGAATTTAGTGCCATTGTTTTGCCTGTAAGGTGACTGTTACCGTATATTGTCTGTGTTCCTTTCTGGTCTATGTTGCTTTTAGGCTCTCTCTTTGCTTAGAGGACCCCTTTCAAGATTTCCTGTAGGGCTGGTTTTGTGTTTGCAAATTCCTTTAGTTTTTGTTTGTCCTGGAATCTTTTTCTCTCTCCTTCTATTTTCAACTACAGCCTAGCTTGATATAGTATTCTTGGCTGCATATTTTTCTCATTTAGTGCTCTGAATATATCCTGCCAGTTCTTTCTGGCCTGCCAGGTCTCTGTGGATAGGTCTGTTGCCAGTCTAATGGTTCTACCCTTGTAGGTTACATATCTCTTCTCCCGAGATGCTTTCAGGATTTTCTCTTTGTCTATGAGACTTGTAAGTTTTACTATTAGATGTCGGGGTGTTGACCTATTTTTCTTGATTTTGAGAGGGGTTCTCTGTGATTCCTGGATTTTGATGTCTGTTTCCTTCCCCAAGTTAGCGAAGTTCTCTGCTATAATTTGCTCCATTATACCTTCTGCCCCTCTCTCTCTTCTTCTTCTGGGATCCCAATTATTCTACTGTTGTTTTGTCTTATGGTATCGCATATCTCTCGAATTCTGCCCTCGTGATCCAGTAGTTGTTTATCTCTCTGTTTCTCAGTTTCTTTATTTTCCATCATTTGGTCTTCTATATTCCTGTTCTCTCTTCTGCCTCATTTATTCTAGCAGTTAGCGCCCCCATTTTTGATTGCACCTCATTAGTAGCCTTTTTGATTTCTACTTGGTTGGATTTTAGTTCTTTTACTTCTCCAGAAAGGGTTTCTCTAATAACTTCCATATTTTTTTCAAGCCCAGCTAGTATCTTTAAAGTGATGAATCTGAACTCTTGTTCTGACATCGTACTAATGTCCGTTTTGAGTAGGTCCCTGGCAGTCGGTACTACCTCTTGTTCTTTTTGTTGAAGTGATTTTTTCCGTCTTGTCATTTGTGTAGAGGAGAATAGATTAATGAGAGAACAAAATGCTAGCAGAGTAACAACGTCCCCAGAAAATATACTCTACAAATCAGAAAGGACCTGAAGCAGTGGAACAAGAAACGGAAAGAGAGAAAAAAGAAAAAGAAAAAAAAGAAAAAGAAAAAGATAAAAACAAAAACAAACAAAACAAAACAACAACAATAACAAAAAACCAGAATGTGATCAAATATGATCAGGCTGGTATATAGATCAGTGCCACACACTAGATTTGGGGTGTATTTTGGTCTTTTAGAAGAAAGTGCCTCCCAAAATTTTAAAGAAAGAAAAACTTATATATGTACAAAAATAAGGGTTGATATGATGAAGGGATGGAATATGACTGTAAAGATGGAAATTATAAAAAATTTTATAAAAGGATTTGATAAGTTGTTTGAAAAAGAAGAGGATTTAAAAAAAGAAAAAAGAAAAAAAAAGGAGAGAATGTGATCAGGCAGGGGAATAGGAAACACCATATACTAGAGATTTAGGGTATATTTTAATCTGTTAGAAGAAACTATCTCAAAATTTTAAAGAGAGAACAACTTATATATATAAGCCAAAAATACGGGTAACTACTATGAGGGGATAGAATATGACTCTAAAAATGAAAAAGAAAATTTTTTTTTTTAAAAAAGGGATTGATAAGATGTTGGTTGAAAAAGGGAAAAAGAAAAATTCAAAAAAAAGAAATAAAAAAGACAGTTAAAAAAAACTTAACTTTGAAAGACTAAAGAATCATTGTAAAAAAGCCATGAATTCTATGTGCATTATTCCCCTAGCGCTGGAGTTCTGCTGTTCTTATTGATCAGTAACTTGGTCTTGGCTCGCTGTTCTCGCTGGGGAGGGGCCTATTGCCGTGGTTTCCAAATGTCTCTGCCGGAGGCGGAATTGCCCCGCCCTTGCCCCCTCCTGGCTAAGTAATCTACTCGGGTTTGCTCCCTGGGCTTTTGTTCCCTGCGAGCTTTCCTTACAGCTTTGGAGGCGGAGAGTGAAAGTGGCGGCCTCCCAATCTCAGCCCTGGAGGAGCCGAGAACTCGGGGCCCCACTCCTCAGTGAGCTCCCAGAGAAAAGCCGTCAGTCACTCCCGTGTCCCCGGTCTCCGGCCGCACTCCATGCTCACCCGGCCTGTGATCCTGTGTTTCTATCTCTGCCACTCAACCCCGGTTTGCGAGTCTCCAAACCCAGCAGATCCCTGCGGTGCACTCCTGCGCAGCTCCTCCCGGGGAAGGAAGGTGAATCTCCCCGGATCTGCCGCTTGTTGGGTCCCTGCTGGAGGAGCAGTGGCCCGACTGTGCCATGGATCACGGTTTAGGACAACCCCGAGCTGAGAGCCCGCGCCTGGGCTCCGCCTCTGCAGCCGGCTTCCCTGCTCCGTTACCTGGGAGCTCTGCCACACTCAGGCACCCCCGGTCTTTCTGTGACCCCGAGGGTCCTGAGACCACACTGTCCCGGAGGGTTCCACCCCCCGCTTAGCCACCAGAGTGACGTCCCTCAGCGGAGCAGACTTTTAAAAGTTCCGATTTTGTGCTCCGTGGCTCTATCACTTGCCAGAAGTGGCCGACGGAGGCCCCTCCCCCACCGTCTATCTTCCCGAATATCGCCTCGGATTCACTTCTCCGCACGTCCTACCTTCCAGAAAGTGGTCGCTTTTCTGATGAGAGAGTTGTTGCTCTTCTTTTCTTCGATCTCCTGTTGAGTTTGTAGGTGTTCAGAATGGTTTGATCCCTATCCAGCTGAATTCCTGAGAGGAGACGAAATCCAGGTCTCCTACTCCTCCGCCATCTTGCTCCGCCCCTCCCTAAAGCATGTTTCTTATAAATAGCATATAGATCTTGCTTTTTATGGATTTTTGTTTTTTAAAAAAATAAAATCCAGCCTGCTATTATGTGTCTTTTCATTAGACTGTGGAGTCCATTTTAGTCAATGTAATTAATGATATAATTAA
This sequence comes from Mirounga leonina, assembly GCF_011800145.1. Taxonomy (NCBI): domain Eukaryota; kingdom Metazoa; phylum Chordata; class Mammalia; order Carnivora; family Phocidae; genus Mirounga; species Mirounga leonina. Next base: position 17,288,155 of record NW_023270380.1, on the reverse strand, counting down.
TTTAAATCTCTTCTGGACTTTTGCTTTTAATTTATACCATTTGCTTTTTGTTCTTCTTTTCCTTATTTTCTGTTTATTTTATGATGAATTGAGTAATATGTATGATTACATTTCTTTCTCCCCATATCTATACACACACACGTGTACACACATGCACACACATGTGTATATGTACAAACACACATGCATTTTTTTTTAAGGTTTTTTAATTTATTTATTTGACAGAGAGCTAGAGAGCACAAGTAGACAGAGCGGCAGGCAAAGAGAAAGGGAGAAGCAGGCTCTCCGCCGAGCAGGGAGCCCAGTGCGGGGCTCGATCCCAGGACCCTGGGATCATGACCTGAGCCAAAGGCAGCTGCTTAACCAACTGAGCCACCCAGGCACCCCAACACACATGCATGTTTGTAACTGTACCTCATCATATTCCTGTTTAGTCACTGTTTTTTTTTTTTTTTAAAGATTTTATGTATTTATTTGACAGAGAGTCAGCGAGAGAGGGAACACAAGCAGGGGGAGTGGGAGAGGGAGAAGCAGGCTTCCCACTGAGCAGGGAGCCCAATGCGGGGTTCGATCCCAGGACCCTGGGATCATGACCTGAGCCGAAGGCAGACGCATAATGACTGAGCCACCCAGGGGCCCTCTTGTTTAGTCACTGTTGAAGAAATGACAGTGTGCATCTTTAAGCTGTCCTATTCTGTCCTCAATACTTCTGTTACATGAACCATTGAAGAATATATACCTATATAATTCTCTTGACTCCCTTCCTACCCATCCTCTGTTTTCTTGTTGTCTTATGTTTTATTGACATATTTACCATAAGACATTGGTACATTTCTGTATGGAGCATGAGTATTCTCGTTTATTTTTACCTACATCGATACCTTTATTAATATTCTCCATTCCCTACACATCTGGAACTCCATCAGGCATCATTCTCTTCAGCCCAAAAAGCTTCTGTTAGTATCTCCTGAAGTGTGAGGGTGTGTGAGAAGATCCTTACTTTGCCTCCCATTGTTAAAGACAGTTTTACTGGATATAGGATTCTTAGTTGACAAGGTTTTTTTTCTTCATTTTTACATATTTTTCATTTCTGATATTTCCATTTGTTTTGTTTTCTAGTTTTCCTATCTTTGCTGAAATTTAATATTTTTGGATAAGTTGTCCACATTTTTTACTGTATCTTTATCAAAACTACTTTATCCTTTTTTTTACACTTTCAATATCTGGATAGTTCCTAGTCCTGATTCTGTTGATTTCTGCTTTCCTGATGAGTTGCTACTTTCTTTTTCTTCCCTGTCTCTTCATCTTCAGTTGTAGGCCACACCTTCTGCATAAAAGTCACACCCTTTCCTCTTCCAGGCAGCTGGAGCGGGGTCTGAGCCAGTCCAATAGGCGGTTGAGCGGTATCTGGGCTGTGTTGCAGCTTTAGTTTGGTTTGGTTCCCTACTACCTTCAGACATTTGCAGATAGGACAGGTCCTTTCCCCTGGAAAGGGTCGAAAAATTCGGCATTGGTAAAGCACTGGAGGTCTGTCTGTTGTTGCTGCTGAGCTGTCCTCTTCCAGAACCGTGGGAGATTACTTGCTGTTTTCAAGCCCAGATAACAGATGTTTTTGGTCCCTGGGAGGTGACTTTTGCCCTTCTGTCCCTTGTCTGTTTTTAACCTAAGGGATCTCTTGTTCCTCCCGTGGTGTTTAAAGGCCTTGGTCCTGCACTCTTTTAAGGTGTGAGGTGTTGAAGTGTTCTCTAGCTCCATTGTCCAAAGTTGGCAGTGCCAGTCTGGAATTACTCTGAGCTCTTCTGCCTGGTCCTGCCTTTTGGGGGGACCCGCCCCTGGTCAAAGAGCTGTTCCTTTTTACCAGGCCCCAGCAACACCTGGTGCTAGCCACACGGCCCTCCTCTGCTGCACTGGGGGAGGATCAGTCTGGAAGAACGAGCCATGGGTGCAGACTCTGGTTCCTCGGGATTCTAGTCCGTAGTGCTTGGCCAGCGTGGCACTTCCAGTTCCACAGCAGTTTGGGTGATTTTACCTTTCCTTGTCTCATGGTCTGCCAGGAATGGGAACATGGGCCTCTTGGCTCATACAAAAGGCTTGCTGCGTTTTGGAGCTTAGTTTCCTTTATGTCTGTAGATGTCTGATTAGGTTTTAAAACTATGACTTTGTAGCTTATCCAGTTTTTAAAAATTATTATCAAGGTGAGCTCCATGATCTCTTCTGGATTCCTCCGTCTGAAGTTTGGCTTGTTCTACCATGTATGTTATAGCTCTGCATTACAGGGTATCAGGGTCCGTGGGGTGAATGAATGGCTACATGTGTGAATGACTGATGCAGTACCACCCTCCACTTAATGCTGTCCCTTACACCTTACATTTATATAATCATTTTTAGTTTTAAAAGCACTTTTATATGTCCCTTTCTCTCATCTCAGAGGCAGTCACGGTTCTGGCTTGCATCTCTGGGGATTACTTACACTGCATGTAAATGAAATCAGAGTGCTGTCACTCAACAGTTAAAGTTTTTATGCTGTATGAATTAGTAAGTTCATTGATTGTAACTTCTGGGTAATATTCCAGTATAGGAACATATCACAATCTTTATTCTCCTGTGAGGGATGTTTGAGTTGCTTCAAAATACTGCCTTCATGACTGAAGCTGCAATGACTATTCTTACAATCAATCCATATTTATGGATATATATTTTTATTTAAAAAATAACAGGAATGGAATTGCATCATAAAAAGTAATAATAAGTTTATTTCTTAAATACCAAATAATTTTCCAGAGTTGCACAAATTTACATTCCCATCAGTAATACGTGAAGGGTCAGACTACTGAGTACGTCTTCTGGGATTCACGCGTTGCTCGTTAGTGTTTTCCCGTAGCAGTGACGCGCTGTGGCACCTTCCTGGGGGTCTGCCAGCATTTCTCAGCTGATGAGTGCTGCTGACCATCTTCTTCTGTGCTTCTTGGGCGTGGGGTCTGTACAAGGTTTTTTGTTTGTTTTTTGTTGCTGTGGGTTTTTTTTTTTTTCTTCCCCCATTGGCTTTCTTTTTCTTTATTGATTTGTTGGATATTCTTACACATTCTGTATACATGGTTATGTCAGAAATGTGTATGTAAATATCTTTTCCCCTCAGTCTGAGACTTGCTTTTTCATTTCCATTATCTTTTGATAAACACTTTTTTTTTTTAAAGATTTTATTTATTTATTTGAGACAGAGAGAATGAGAGACAGAGAGCATGAGAGGGAGGAGGATCAGAGGGAGAAGCAGACTCCCTGCCAAGCAGGGAGCCCGATGCGGGACTCGATCCCAGGACTCCAGGATCATGACCTGAGCCGAAGGCAGTCGCTTAACCAACTGAGCCACCCAGGCATCCGATAAACACGTTTTTTAATGAAGTTCCATTTAGCACTATTTTATGATTGTTAACTACTCCTCTATGCTTTCTTTTGGGAACTATAATTTTGGCTTGTATACTTATGTCTGTGTTACCTTCAGTGTATGATATAAGGTTAATAAGCCCCTCCTTTAGAAAAAAAAGGCCAGTTGATACAAAATCATCATCCAAAAGAAACCTTTTTCTTTCCTATTTAGTTGAATTATTGTCTTTGTTAAATGTTCAACCACAGAGGGTGGCATTTTTAACGTTTAATTAAACTTTCTTTTACTACTTTATGCCAGTACCACACTCTGTCATTGTAGCTTTACAGTAAGACAAATTCATGTAGTATTAATTTCCTCCATTTGGTGTCCTTTACAAAATTGAAAATACTCTATTTCTATATAAATTTTAACAGTGTCTTATAAATATCTGGAAAAAATTATGCTGAATAACTCAGTATTTTTAAAGGTTTTATTTATTTATTTATTAACAGTGAGAGACCCAGCAAGAGAGGGAACACAGCAGGGGGAGTGGGAGAGGGAGAAGCAGGCTTCCCGCCGAGGAGGGAGCCCGATTCGGGGCTTGATCCCAGGACCCCGGGATCATGACCTGAGCTGAAGGCAGATGCTTAACGACTGAGCCACCCAGGCGCCCCTGAAATCAAACTCAATTTTGACAGAGAGATGGCTTTATACAATTAGTTCTCTTACCAATGAGCTTGGCAAATGTATTCAGTATTTGCATCATGATTTTTTCTATCAGCAATGTTTTGTAGCTTTTAGTGTAGGATTATTTTTATATTTTTTTGGTTAAATTTGTTCCTAAGTATTTGCCATTTTTTTTTTCACACTGGCTTATTTAATTTATTTTGAGTTTATAGAAAAAGGAAGATATTTAGATTTTTTCTACTGCTAAAGCTTGATTTTCTTTTCAGTCCATTACCTAATCCCTTTAAAATGAAGGTGAGGAAATTTCTTTATTTTTTTTTCTTTTCCTCTTTTCATTTCTTTTTTTTTTAAATTTTTATTTTATTTTATTATGTTAGTCACCATACAGTACATCATTAGTTTTTGATGTAGTGATCCATGATTCAGTATTTGCCATTTTTGATGCCACTGGAAATAGTCTTAAAATTTAATTTTTATTTCTAATGTACATAAATTAATTTGTTCCTAATTTAAAAAATATGGATTTTTTAAGAATTTTATTTATTTTTAGTTTTTAAAAGATTTTATTTATCTTATCTATCTATTTGTTTATTTAGAGAGTACAGGGAGAGGGGCTGAAGGAGAGGGAGAATTGAGCCTGAAGCCTGAGGCTGGGCTCCATACAGGACCCTGAGGTTATCTCCTGAGCTGAAATCAGGACTCAGACACTCAACTGAGCCATCCAGGTGCCCCTGACTGATGTTTGATCTTGTATTCTGAGACCTTGGTGACCTTGCTTTTTAAACCTAGCAGGTTTTTGTTGGTTCCTTTGAACTTTTACATGTGTAGTCATGTGATCTACAAATAAATATTAATTCCTTATTCCTTATATTTATGTCTATTATTCCATTGTATTCATCTTCTCTTTTGCTCTGTTCAGTCAGTAAAATCCTCCAGTAAAAATGTTTAATTAGAAGCGGTAGCAATGGAGAGCCGGTTTGGGGGAAGGGGTCTGAACCTGGTAAAATAGTGGGAGTGTACGGAGGGTCTTCAGTGTGAACACAATTGTGCACCGATGACCAGACTGAAGCATAGAGGAGTGGTCCAGGCGATAAGTGCAGCACACACAAGCTGTGTCTCCCAGCTTCGAATCCTGTTTGAATATGAGCATGTTTGTACATGTGAAGTACTCTTCAGATCTCCCTTGAAATCAGCCATGAGCCTTATGTGTTCCAGGTTAATTAATAGATTCAAGCGCAGAGCACATTATTTTAAATATACTCAAAGTAAGATTGTTAGAATTATCGATTAAAGAAGAAACATCCTTTGATTATTTCAGTAGATGCTGGGAGTTAAATTCAATACCCTTTTCTGAATTTAAAAAAATTATAATTTAATAATAAATAATAAGCAATGGAAAATATTCTCAAGAATTATTTGAGAATTGCTATATTCCTAATCATTTAATGAGCATTTACCATTATTTGTTGGGTAGTTTAAAATAGCGGTTCTGAAGTCTTTGTCAGATTGTTTCATTATCTGTGTTGTCTTGGCATCGGGCTCTGTGGGCTGTACATGTGGGGAGTGAGTTTCGATTGTAGTTGGTTTGACACCGTACGTCTTGTATAAATCCTGTGGTGGGGTCTTGCGATATCGCTTCCCTTTGTTTTTATTGAAGGCAGTCCACCTGCTTGAGTTTGGCCCCAGATTCTGATCAGCTTCCTGTGGGTTGTGGGTCCAGTGTCAGATCAGTGAAAGTCCTTGGGGGATTATTCAGGTCTTCCCCGTAAGAGCCACGCATGGTCCCTGTGGCCCAGATGTTCTGTCTGTGCACGTAGTTCGGTGCATAGACTCATGCCAGCTGGTTCAGAAGCCATTAGGGGTTGATTCAGTTTACCTCTCTGTATCCTCATCAGCATTATCTGCTTTTTTTCTGCTCTTCTGACAAGAAATCTAGTGTTTTAGTTGACTGAGTAAAATTACACATAGTGGGAAAAAAACTCCCAAATTCAAACTTAGTAAAAACCATATAGTCACCTATAGAAAATATCTGTTAAACTATCAGTGTTTACCAATTTTTCCATCCACAGAGACCTGTCTCATAAAGAAAAATAAATAACAGAAATAAATGAAGCAGCTTTGTATATTATTAGAAAACACTCACTTCTGTTAGAAAATACATGTTTAAAAGAAAGCCACGTCACAAGCCAGGTTGACTCATTCTGAGAGGAATTTGACTCCTTTCAACTAGAGAAGATGCTGCTGTATTAACCATCGTCAAGAATTTGTGTCCATCTGGAACAAAAGGTCTTTAGGAATCAAAAATTGGCAAATTGGAAGATTCTGTGTGTGAAATCCAGAAGAGTTGACATTTTTCAACATTGTCCTCTCTAAACAGTTTACATTACAATGCATTTTAATTAACATAATGATTTGTAGTTTCCTAAGAATTAAACACCAAAATGGACTGTTATTTAAATGTTTTTTTCTCATATTTCCCTTCTAGAAAATAAATTACTGTAGTTGAAAATATAGCTCTGGGCTTAATTTCTAGTGCTTCTTTTCAGGGGGTTAAAACTGTTAGCAACTTTTGATTAATGTCTGTGTAATTCATAATGAATAATTTATGGAGAGCAATTAACTGCACATTAGTGTTGAAATCCTGTGGAAGCTAATTTTCTTTGTGTTGTATGAAGCACAACACCACTTTTGACGTGGAGTCTGTTTTAAAGTGTTACAATCAATGACAATATGGTCATAATTCCTAGGAAATATGCCATTTGCCATTATACACAAACGTAATCTATTCATATCCCTTGATTCCATTTTTGATAGAATATTAATGAGCTGCAGAAACAGTAGCCATTGTTTATATTAATGGTAATATTTTGAAGGATAGTTGATTCAATATGTAATATATATAATGACTACCTCTGAGTAAATTGTTTTCTTTCAACTACCTTGAAGAATCTATGTCTTGATGGGAAATCTGCTGTTTGTAAATAGATTTGGGTATGTTCAAGTGTTTTCTTTGCAGTTTTTTTTCTTTTTTTTTTTTGAGTCAGAGTGATCTAGTTACTTTTTAACCATTTATGGTTTTTATAAAATCTCTCACATCATGGTACTGATTTTTATAAAATACTTTCAGCATGTGTCTGGGCCTTGGGCAGTAAGACCACATAGTACATGTTTGCTTGCTTCATTGATGATGTAGTTGGAGTGGGCTTTCTGGACTCTGGTGTGTAATCCAGTATTTCATTGTCCCTTCCGAGGTCCCATTGTAGTGCTCTACTTCGCCGTCTTTAAAGTCTGTGCCAGTTAAGCGCCCAACTCCTGGTTTCTGCTTAGGTCATGATCTCATGGGTCATGGGATCCAGCCCTGTGTTGGGCTCTGCACTTAGTGTGGATTCTGCTTGAGATTCTTTCTTCCCCTCCTTTTGCCCCCTCCCCCCCATCAACTCGCAAGCATGATCTCTCTCTCTCTCTCTCAAAAAAAAAAAAAAAAAAAGTCTGCTGTTTTTAGGAACGTCAATCCAACTAAAATTCCATTAAGTTATTAGTTTGAATTCAGGTATGACAATCCTTGGAAGTATAATTTTACATGATTTTGAGAATAAAAATGACAAAATGAAGTACTCAAGTCTCAGGCAGGGAAAACTGTGCTGAAGAAGCTTAGATTTTGAGGCCTATCCCATGGGGTTTGGGAAGGAAGTTTGTTCAGTTACTCATATATAGTTAATTTTACCTACCTGTAAATACAGTTTTACCTATGTGTGTTCTCTGTCAAACCTGCTGGACCATCTTCTCATGCCTTTGGCAGAGTGACTGAAACCGCTACTCTGTCTTCTTTTTCCTCTGCTCTGTCCCTGGAGATTAGAATACTGCCTGGGACATAGAAAGAAATCAATGAATATTTGTCTAATGCCTTTATTTAAAAATAAGTGCAGGGTCTGAGTTAGATTTTTGGTGAGTCACTTAGATTCCCGGAGCGTGCGTCAGTCCTAACATATGTGGGAGGCATGGAATAATGGTTGCCGTCTGCCTCCTGTGTTTTACAAGGAACTTGTGTGTGTATGGAAGGAACATACAAGGAACTTGTATGTTTCTGTGGGAAGAATTGTGAGGAAAGACAGTGAGGACCTCTCAGTGACCACATGGTGACCACAGGCTGCAGCTGGCGTGGTCACCCTCAGTCTCTGGAGGTTGGCACTCTTGAAACCGAAGGAGACTTGTTTCCTTGCCATGATTCTGGCGGCCCCTGCTCAGGCCAGGGTGGTTTCTGGAGGGCGTCAGGAGCTACTCGGGGGCCTGGCCTCTGTTTCCGTCGCTCGCTCGCCCTCACAAAGTCACAGACCAGAGCTGGCTCTTGCCTGTGACCTAAGGGCCTGCAGGCCACCCCCAAAAGTCACACCGATGCCACAGCTTGAAACTGCGGAGGAAGGGAGGAGAAATTGGACTCCAGGAATCTTTAAAACTTCGGTGACACAAAACCATTTTCCACATTTTAAAAAATAATGGCAAATTTGATCAAACCTTGCCACACAGATGACATAGAAAGGGTTAATATCCTTTCTCTATGCAGACTTTATATGCATTACTGAGAAAGAGATGACAAACCATTAGGTGGTGGGCTAAGGCGTTTTCTCTCATTAATGAATTAAAAAGGACAATTTAAAATAGTGGTATATCTTTTCCATTTTATTTGGAAGTAGCTCTCCAGGTATGGAATGATTTGTATGAGTAAGTAACTGAGGTAAAAGGCATACTTTACACTTTAGGAGTACTCTCTGGAAAACTAGTTATGAAAATATGTGTCAGTGACCCACCAGTTCACTCACGAAAAATACATATTCAGAAATTAGTTGCTTAAGTAAGCATAAATGTGCTTTTCAGCATATTTATAGCAACACACTTGTATTTAATAGCCAGCCAAAGAACTTAATGACCTAAAACAGAGGAATAGTAAACATTTTTTAAAGAAATAATATGGACTACCCAAAAGGATGGTGTAAATCTATATTGTTCATGTTGAAAGATGACAAAGCATGAACTACTGGTTTTATCTTGTAAAGATGTTATTTTTGTAAACATTTGTAGTTATTTATACATAGACAAAAATGCATAAAATTTTGGAAGGTTTTCTGTAAGTAATTAATAGCTGTTACCTGTGGTTGGAGATGATTTTAAGTTTTAAATTTATGTTCTTGTTAGAGCCTATATTTAAAAAAAATAAAAATAAAGTATTAAATACTTTTTCTGTTTTGAAAAAAGTGTAAAATTAGTTCAAACACAAGAAAATCCATAACAGATCACGAAAGGTTCAGGAAAAGCAATACTTTGCTCTCACACTTAGTGACAGCTGGTCCTGCGTGCCTCCTCTGACTCAGTTTCCCCACTGTCCTTCTGTGTTCCCTCCATGTGGCCCCAGCGGCTGATGATGGGACGTGGGCTCTGCAGCGAAGCAGGTATGTCTGGAGCTGCCAGCTGTAGCCCCCTTTAGCGGACGGCCTCATGCCTCAGCTCCTTCAGCCATATGAGTAGGAACCACAGTACACATGGCACATGGTTGCTCAGGACGTCTTAGTTGCTTTCTACACTTTGGCTGATCTCACTTGATCCTGAGTTAGCTAGACCGCTGCTCTCAGGGCCTCCCCTCAGCCTAGCTAGAGCTCTGTGGTTGCTGGGGAATTCAGGCCTTTTGTTTGCTGTTCATCTTCAAGCAAAGCCTTGGGTGAGGTGGGGGAGAGCTGCTGTTCTCGGACTCAGGGCTGCAGTGCTGGTCCTAAGTGAGCTTGCCAGACTAGTCTTCCACAGTTGTTCCCAACAAACCCATAGTGATGGGAAGGCTGAAGGGGTAACATTCCGAAAATACCATTTTATTAGGGTCTGTCAGTGTCTTCTGAGAACTGTAGTAAAAGTTATTATGACACATTCAAATGCAGATGAAGTGAAAGGAAACCCTGTGCCAGCAGAAATAGCTCACAGAAGTATAGACGTGTCCATGAGTGTTTATTAGAAACACACTGTACTGTATGCTTCTCAGCTCTAACATGATCTATTGAGTTTTCTGCCATAGGTATTATGATTTTTATTTCTTAGGACATCAATATAAAGCAATGACTAACATACATAAGGATTTTTCAGAACTAATATGCAGGAGACTTCCTCGTCTCTGCTGATGACTTCGACAGGTATAAAGTAGCTCGAGGTCTGTGCCTCCTGAATTCACATGGAGTTCTCATTAATATATGTGCTGCTGGAGCGAGCACTGGAGTTCTCATTAAGACTGATGCAAAGTCATAGAAGCTGCAAGCTCGTAGAGATTGGGATTGCAGGCACAGACATATACACCCCCCCACACACACATGCACTCCGCACATGAATGTGCATACACCCCACAGACCTGCACACACACGTGCACACACACACCTATGTGCACAGACACACACACGTGCACACGTGTGCACACACACCCCTCCGTACACAGAGACACACATACACGTGCACACATGCACACACAGACACAAATTTCTATTGAAGTTCTAGCCCAGAATTTCCACTCTGAAAGTATGCATGGAATTAAAATAGTTTGGGGGAACTTATGTCATAAATGTGGAACGGTACATAATGAAGAAACAGCCTTAGAAATTTCACGTGCTTCATTTATTTTCATCCTTACATCTTTAGAGCACCTTGAAGAAGTGAGGATCATCCTTTTCTGGCCTCTGTGGAGAGAGCTCAAGTACCTGGAAAGAGTTGAGTGAGGGCCTTCAAGGAAATTAAGTGGTCTGAACATTAGACACACAATGGACAGGCTAAGAGAACTTGGATTAGAAACAAAGTAAAATTGATTGTGAGGCAAATAGAATGTATATTGCACATGGGGAAATAGTGAAGCACCTTACCTCCAACTGGCCTTGTCAATGTTAGTAATACATAGAATAAAAATAAACATAAGAAGAAAGAGACAAAAATGGCTAACAGGGCTGAGCAAGAACTGATTTTTTGGTGTTTATGGTATTTTAAGTTGTGGATATTTTAATCAAGAAAGTTTACACAAACCAGAGGGTTGCTGCCGTGGACTGAATGTTTGTGTGCCCTTGACATCCGCATGTTGAATCCTAGCCCCCAGTGTGATGGTTTAGGGTGGGGACTTTGGGATGGGTAGGGTGTGAGGGGGAGCCCCTGTGAGTGGGATCAGTGCCTTATAACAGATACCTCAGAGCACCCTGTCCCCTTTCCACCACATGAGGACACCTGACAGTGGACCACAGATCTGCCTCGGCCTTGACCTTGGACCCCTGGCCAAGGGAGGAAGGGGTCACCCAGTCTGTGGTGACCGCAGCCTGAATGTGCTAAGGGACTGGATCACCTGGTGTACTTAGTGACTCCACTAATTCTCCAAAAACAGAACCTCATTTTGGGTGAAGGGAAGAGGAATGAATCTCACTGAAAAAACAATACAAAACAAAACCAAAGACATGTATCATATGATCTCACTGATATGAGGAATTCTTAATCGCAGGAAACAAACTGAGGGTTGTTGGAGTGGGGGGTGGGGTGGGAGGGATGGGGTGACTGGGTGATAGACACTGGGGAGGGTATGTGCTCTGGTAAGTGCTGTGAATTGTGCAAGACTGTTGAATCTCAGATCTGTACCTCTGAAACAAATAATGCAATATATGTTAAGAAAAAAAAAGAAGAAGGTAGTGGGAGGGGAAGAATGAAGCGGGGGAAATTGGAGGGGTAGACGAACCATGAGAGACGATGGACTCTGAAAAACAAATAGGGTTCTAGAGGGGAGGGGAGTGGGAGGATGGATTAGTCTGGTGGTGGGTATTGAGGAGGGCACATTCTGCATGGAGCACTGGGTGTTGTGCACAAACAATGAATCATGGAACACTTTATCTAAAACTAATGTTGTAATGTATGGGGATTAACATAAGAATAAAAAAAATGAAATTAAAAAAAAATCCCATCGGTATTAATTTTCTTCCTTTATGTCTTTTATCCTTATAATTTGCATAAATGGAATGGAAATACATCTGAATATCTCATTTGAGAGCAGGACTGCTTTTAAAAATCCGTAATAGGGGCACCTGGGTGGCTCAGTTGTTAAGCTTCTGCCTTCGGCTCAGGTCATGATCCCAGGGTCCTGGGATTGAGCCCCACATTGGGCTCTCTGCTTGGCGGGAAGTCTGCTTCTCCCTCTCTCACTCCCCTTGCTTGTGTGCCCTCTCTCACTGTCTCTCTCTCTCTCTGTGTCAAATAAATAAATAAAATCTTAAAAAAAAAGCCCATAATACTCAGCTTTGAAAAATAATATGCAACATCACAACCTATATAATGTTTTAATGTTTATCATAGTAGGTCACTTTTCCAAGTTCTTATTTTAGTATTGGTGTGAATATCTTACTTACTAACATTCTTTTTTCACTTGAAAAACAAACCTTAATGCCCAGCATCCAAAATAAGATATTGTAAGTATGAAATTAGAACAAAATGTTGCAGCAATACAATAATAAATCAGTCTCTTTATTTCAAAATTACCACCAGCAGGGGATGTATTTACTATTCTGACAATAGCAGAGTTTTGAATGAGAGGCAAGTTGATTTGCTTTCAGATTCCTCTCATCATTAAATATAAAAAGCAATTAGAAAAAGAAGATACATATGTGTTAAAATAGAAATGTGCACAGATAATTTTGATTCCCTTTAACGTTCATAGCACTTAATATAAAACTAAAAAAGTTCAATGTAGAAGAGTCTGTTACTTTTTAAACAGATCAAAGCATACAATATATATTTCTTTTGTAGCATGTTGTGGAGGTCCTTAGACAATAGAATCTTACTGATACATGCACTACACTTTGTTGCAGGAACTTGCAGTATGAAGTATTCATCATGTATCTTGAAGCATGTATTATATAAAATGCAGCTTTGAGGGGCGCCTGGGTGGCTCAGTTGGTTAAGCCTCTGCCTTCGGCTCAGGTCATGGTCTCGGGGTCCTGGGATCGAGTCCCACATTGGGCTCCCTGCTAAGCAGGGGGTCTGCTTCTCTCCCTCCTTCCTGCTCGTGCTGTCTCACTCTCTCTGTCTCTCTCAAATGAATAAATAAAATATTTTTTAAAAATGCAGCTTTGATCTCTTCCAAGTTGTATTTAAACATTTCATTTAGATTTTTGTAAAATTTTAATTCTCCTGATGCATTTTTCCCAAAAGAATAGAATTTTTCAACTTAGAATAATATTTTGGAATTACATTGTTATACCTTTCAGAAAAGTAAATAAAAAATGTACCATGCAACAGGATTCCGAAGTACAGAGGCTTAAGGAACTATAAAGAAATTCACAGAAAAATGAAACCAAAAGGGTAATGTCTGGTATTTCTATTCATCAGTGTATGCATTGGTGTTTCCTTTTATCAAAAGATTGGAAGGATGATGGTAACCTAAATGAACTATTTAGTTTATCCTTAGGTATGGAATCTTCTTTGTCGGTCTCCTGCGACATTTAGTGATTGCCTAACACGTGTTCACGTCAAACAAGCTCTGTGTCTTTGATAAAGAGAAGGAGATTAGCTGTGAAAATAATGTTCACTCATATGTCAGGTTTGTGCAGATATTTAGAGAAAAAGAAATGCAACCAGAAGGCTAGTGCTGACATTGAATTGTAAGGGGTATAAAATATTCATGAGAGAGTATGGGTCTTTACACTTCGTACTCTCTGTAATAGAAAAATCCCAAGACCTATAAAAAGGAATATCTTTTGGATCTTGCAGGTTTTCTCTAGAGTAGAATGAATGCATAAAGTACCATATTTTTGGAAATAATTCATTTTGACTGATCAGTCAACTCTCCCGATTCTGCAATAATGCTCACTATCCAAACCCTGATTATAGTTTGTTTTCTTGGTGAAGATTTTACTACAAGGCAAAGACATGCTGCTCAGCAAATACAAGTATCTACTGCACTTGAAATCAATAATTTTTATTGAAATTAATACTTAGGCATTCTGTATATGTGTTGTTAAACTACTTTTAATAACAAAACACTTATGAAAAAATAATTTGAATTGATCAATGTGTCTTCTAGTTGTTCTTCTTATTGGACAAGTAGACTATTAAATTTTTCTGATAACCTTTGTGTCCATTTTGGTACCCCCAAAAGGCAAACATTAAAAGTTTAAGTAATTTTTATCACTGACCAGCAAAACTTAATGCATCTGTCTATAATGGAGTTGTAACTTTACACTGCCCTTATTTTTTTAAAAGATTTTATTTATTTACTTGGGGGAGAGAGAGCACAAGCGGGGTTGGGGGAGAGGTAGAGGGAGGGAGAGAAAAGCAGACTCCCCGCTGAGCAGGGAGCCCTGTGCTCCTGGGATCATGACCTGAGCTGAAAGCAGACACTTAATCGACTGAACCACCCAGGTGCCCCTATGCTCTCCTTATTAATGTGCAAAGTTCAGTAGCTGTAGAAGCAAGTCATTCAGTTCTCTGTAGTGGTATTTGAGTGTATCAGAGGTCAGCTAAGTTGTTCTCTCTCTACATGATTTGTCCCTTTGTGGTAAAATGGTGGGTATATTGCAGGGGCTCCCTGAATTAGTCACACAGTTCACATTAAATATAGTAATACCTCAGAGATAGCACAGACTACTTGCTGGTTGACATCTGTGACTTGATAAACTGGGGAGGTGTTTCTGAAGAGGTTACTGAGTGTAAGGTCCTCTCCCAGTTGTCTTCTGCCCTTGTAAGGTCAAGTGATTCCACGGAAAGACTCTTGAGCTACAACATACATAGAAGTTAAAATGCATAGAGACTATATTCTAACAGATTTTTAACTATTTTCACTGTTCAGACATATACTGGCCTTTAGCTTGTATGCATGTTCATGTGACTATAATAAACAGTTATGGTAAGTTTTTTCAGCTTTTCCCATCACTGTTGTTTTCCTTCTATTTATAATCTCAGATTATGTTAATTTTCCTATATAACTGTATTGTTCAACTGGATTAAATTTATGCTAGATATATAATATATGGGCTATATGTAATATACATTATAATATATATATACACATATATGTATGTATGTGTGTGTATATATATAAAATAAACATTGTTTTCTAGAGAAGTTTTAGGTTCATAGCAAAACTGAGATGACAGTACAGAGTTCGCACACCCCCTGCCCCCACATGTGCCTGGTCTCCTTGCACAGCTAGGAGTCACTTCTTTGGGAATATTTCCCAAGCCAATATTCAGTTGCCAGTCTGACTTACATGATGTCCCTCCTCTGTTCACCAACAGCTTCTATTGCTTTTTTTATTTTTTATTTTTTTATTTTTTATTTTTTTTAAAGATTTTATTTATTCATAAGAGACAGACAGAGAGAGGCAGAGGGAGAAGCAGGCTCCCCGCTGAGCAGGGAGCCCGATGCGGGACTCGATCCCAGGACTCTGGGATCATGACCTGAGCCAAAGGCAGACGCTTAACCATCTGAGCCACCCAGGTGCCCCTTCTATTGCTTTTTAATAAAGTCACAAAGTAGAATGTTTTTTTTTTTTTAACTTTTTTTTTTTTAAGATTTTATTTATTATTTGAGAGAGAGTGAATGAGAGACAGAGAGCATGAGAGGGAAGAGGATCAGAGGGAGAAGCAGACCCCCTGCCGAGCAGGGAGCCTGATGCAGGACTCGATCCTGGGACTTCAGGATCATGACCTGAGCCGAAGGCAGTCGCCCAACCAACTGAGCCACCCAGGCGCCCAGAGTGCAATGTTTTTAAGGTGACTTACTACCGACTTCTGTGATAAGGTTTTCTATAACTATTACGAATTTTATTTGACTTTTATGTTCTAAAAATCCACTGGAAATGCTGTCTATATAATCATATCACTTAGCATATATCTTACATATTTTGTCATTTAATATATATCTTATTTTTTACTATTTCAAAATCACAGCAAGCTATTTTATATATATTGGTAATGGCAATATATTGCAATATTATCATAGCATCAGTACGTTTTAAGTTTGAGATGTTCAGTCTTGATAAGAAGAAAGGAAAATTGACTTATATTAAAGAAATACTTTTAAATTACAATTTGGTGATTCAACAGTTCCAAACATTACTCAGTGCTCACGATGATACATGTACTCTTAATCCCCATCACCTGTTTAATCCATCTTGCACCCACCTCCCCTCTGGTGACCATCAGTGTGTTCTTTAAAGTTAAGAGTCTGTTTCCTGGTTTCTCTCTCTCTCTCTTTCCCCTGCTTTGCTTATTTGTTTTGTTTCTTAAATTCCACATGTGAGTGAAATCCTATGACATTTGTCTTTTTCTGACTGATTTGTTTCACTTTGCCTTATACTATCTAGATCCATCCATGTTGTTGCAAATGACAAGATTTCATTCCTTCTTATGGCTGAGTAATATTCCATTGTGTGTGCGTGTATATACACACACACACATACATACCACATCTTCATATATATATATATATATGTATATATATATACCACATTTTCTATACACACACACACACACATACCACGTCTTCTTTATCCATTCATCAGTCAATGGACATTTGGGCTGCTTCCAAAATTTGGCTTATTGTAAATAATGCTGCAATAAACATAGGGGTGCATATATTATTTGGTTTCACATTATTTGGGTAGATACCCAGCAGTGGAATTACTGGATCAGTACTGGATCAGATGGTAATTCTGTTTTTAACTTTTAACTTTTTGAGGAACTGCTATACTGTTTTCCAGAGTGTGTACATCAGTTTGCATTCCCACCAACAGAGTTTGAGGGTTACTTTATCTCCACATCCTCGCCAACACTTGTTGTTTCTTGTATTTTTGATTTCAGTCATTCTGACAGGTATAAAGTGATACCTCATTAACGTTTTTATTTATATTTCCCTGATGATGAGTGATGTTGAGCATCTTTTCATGTGTCTGTTAGCCATCTGGATGTCTTTTTTGGAAAAATGCCTGTTCAGGTCTTTTGCCCATTTCTTAACTGGATTTTTTTGGGGGGCGGTGTTTAGTTTGATAGGTTCTTCTATTTTGGATACTAACCTGTTATCATATATGTCATTTACAAATCTGTTCTCCCATTCCATAGGTTGTCTTGTTTTGTTGATTGTTTACTTTGCTGTACAGAAGCTTTTTATTTTGAAATAGTCCCAACAATTTACTTTTGCTTTTGTTTCCTTTGCTTCAGGAGACCTATCTAGAAAAATTTTGCTATGGCCACTGTCTGACACATTATTGCCTGGGCCCTGTTCTAGGATTTTTATGATTTCAAGTCTCACATTTAGGCCCTTAATCCATTTTGAGTTTATTTTTGTGTACGTTGTGGGAAAGTGGTCCAGTTTCATTCTTCTGCAGGTAGTTGTCCAGTTTTCCCAACACCATTAGTTGAAGAGACTGTCTTTTACCCACTGGATATCCATTCCTGCTTTGTCAAAGATTAATTGACCATGCAATTGTAGGGTTATACCTGGGCTCTCTGTTTTGTTTTACTGATCTGTCTCTTTCTGTGCCAGTATTATACTGTTTTTATTACTGTAGCTTTGTAATATATCTTGATATCTGAGATTGTGATACCTCCAGTTTTTTTTTTTTTTTCCAAGATTACTTTGGTTATTTGATGTCTTTTTTGGTTCTATACCAATTTTAAGGTGATGATTGTTTTTTTTAGTTCTTTGAAAAATACTAGTATTTTGATAGGGATTGCATTAAATCTGTAGATTGCTGTGGGAAGTATGGATATTTTAACAATGTTTGTTATTCCAGTCTATAAGCATGGAATGGATAGATCTTCCAAACAGAAAGTAAACAAGGAAACAGAAGCTTTGAATAACATATTGGACCAGATGGATCTAACAGATATATTCACAGTGTTCCATCCTGAAATAGCAGAATACATATTCCCTTCAAGAGAACATAGAACATTCTGCAGAATAGATCA
Organism: Mirounga leonina; assembly: GCF_011800145.1. NCBI lineage: Eukaryota > Metazoa > Chordata > Mammalia > Carnivora > Phocidae > Mirounga > Mirounga leonina. The sequence goes on along the minus strand of NW_023270380.1, from coordinate 17,270,146 downwards.
CATATTTGGCCACAAAACACTGATGTATGATTAACTAGTTGTATACATGGGTCCCTGTGAACTTTGGATCCTCCTACTCCACCATCTTCCCTGGAAGTCCTGTAAATAAAAGTTTTTAATGTGTAATTTTCTAAAAGGTAAAATCATGAACATATAAAATGTTCATGAATCTTATTAATTAATGAAGGAATCCCTAAAATGTTCCAAATACTCAAGGAGAATGTAAAAAAAACAGGTGTTTACAGGCAATAGTATGAAATTGCTGGTTATTTTTTTAATCTAATTTTGTTATATTATGTTAGTCACCACACAATACATCATTAGTTTTTGATGTAGTGATCCACGATTCATTGTTTTCGTATAACACCCAATGCTCCATGCAGTATGTGCCCTCCTTTTTTTTTTTTTTTTAAAGATTTTATTTATTTTTTAGAGAGCGAGCGAGCGAGAAACAGCATGAGAGGGGAGAGGGTCAGAGGGAGAAGCAGGCTCCCCGCTGAACCAGGAGCCCGATGTGGGACTCGATCCCAGGACCCTGGGATCATGACCTGAGCCGAAGGCAGATGCTTAACCATCTGAGCCACCCAGGCGCCCCAGTACGTGCCCTCCTTAATACCCATCACCAGGCTAACCCATACCCCTAACCTCCTCCCCTCTAATAACCTCAGTTTGTTTCTCAGAGTCCATAGTCTCTCATGGTTCATCTCCCCCTCCGATTCCCCCCCCTTCATTTTTCCCTTCCTTCTCCTAATATCCTCCATGCTATTCCTTATATTCCACAAATAAGTGAAACCATATAATTGACTTTCTCTGCTTGACTTGTTTCACTTAGCATAACATCCTCCAGTCCCATCCCTGTTGATGTAAAAGTTGGGTATTCATCCTTTCTGATGGCTGAGTAATATTCCATTGTATATATGGACCACATTTTCTTTATCCATTCCTCTGTTGAAGGGCACCTCGGCTCTTTCCACAGTTTGGCTATTGTGGACATTGCAGCTATGAACATTGGGGTGCATGTGGCCCTTCTTTTCACTACATCTGTGTCTTTGGGGTAAATACCTAGTAGTGCAATTGCTGGGTCATAGGGTAGCTCTATTTTTAAATTTTTGAGGCACCTCCACACTGTTTTCCAAAGTGGCTGTACCAACTTGCATTCTCACCAACAGTGTAAGAGGGTTCCCCTTTCTCCACAACCTCTCCAACATTTGTTGTTTCTTGCCTTGTCAATTTTTGCCATTCTAACTGGTGTAAGGTGGTATCTCAATGTGATTTTGATTTGAATTTCCCTGATGGCTAATGATGATGAACATTTTTTCATGTGTCTGTTAACCATTTGTATGTCTTCTTTGGAGAAGTGTCTTTTCATGTCTTCTGCCCATTTTTTGACTTATTTGTTTTTTTGGGTGTTGAGTTTGAGAAGTTCTTTATAGATACTGGATATCAGCCTTTCATCTGCAACTATCTCCTCCCATTCTGTGGGTTGCCTCTTTGTTTTATTGACTGTTTCCTTTGCTGTACAGAAGCTTTTTATCTTGAAGTCCCAAAAGTTCATTTTTGCTTTTGTTTCACTAGCCTTTGGAGATGTATCTTGAAAGAAGTTGCTGTGGCCAGTGTCAAAGAGGTTACTGCCTATGTTCTTCTCTAGGATTTTGATGGATTCCTGTTTCACATTGAGGTCTTTCATCCATTTTGAGTTTATCTTTATGTATGGTGTTAGAGAATGGTCGAGTTTCATTCTTCTGCATGTGGCTGTCCAATTTTCCCAGCACCATTTATTGAAGAGACTGTCTTTTTTCCATTGGGTATTTTTTCCTGCTTTGTTGAAAATTATTTGACCATAGAGTTGAGGGTCCATATCTGGGTTCTCTCTTCTGTTCCATTGGTCTATGTGTCTGTTTTTGTGCCAGTACCATGCTGTCGTGGTGAACACTGCTTTCTAATATTCCTTGAAATCAGGCAACATGATGCTTCCGATCCATGAGCAAGATACGTTTTTCCATCTTTTTGTGTCCTCTTCAATTTCTTTCATGAGTGTTCTGTAGTTCCTAGAGTATAGATCCTTTACCTCTTTGGTTAGGTTTATTACGAGGTATCTTATGGTTTTTGGTGCTATTGTAAATGGAATCGTTTCTCTCATTTCTCTTTCTACAGATGCATTGTTAGTGTATAAGAAAGCAACTGATTTCTGTGCATTGATTTTGTATCCTGCCACATTACTGAATTGCCGTATGAGGTCTGGTAGTTTGGGGGTGGAGTCTTTTGGGTTTTCCACATAAAGTATGTCATCTGCAAAAAGAGAGAGTTTGACTTCTTCTTTGCCAATTTGAATACCTTTTGTTTCTTTTTGTTGTCCGATTGCTGTTGCTAGGACTTCTAGTACTATGTTGAACAATAGTGGCGAGAGTGGGCATCCTTGACGTGTTCCTGATCTTTTTTTTTTTTAATTTATTTTTTATTTTATTTTATTTTTAAAAAGATTTTATTTATTTATTTGAGAGAGAGAGAATGAGAGAGAAAGCACATGAGAGGGGGGAGGGTCAGAGGGAGAAGCAGACTCCCTGCTGAGCAGGGAACCTGATGTGGGACTCGATCTTGTGACTCCAGGATCATAACCTGAGCCGAAGGCAGTCGCTTAACCAACTGAGCCACCCAGGCGCCCCGACGTGTTCCTGATCTTAAGGGAAAGGCTCTCAGCTTTTCCCCATAGAGGATGATATTCGCTGTGGGTTTTTCATAGATGGATTTTATGAACTTGAGGAATGTTCCCTCTATCCCTATACTCTGAAGAGTTTTAATCAGGAAAGGATGTTGTATTTTGTCAAATGCTTTTTCTGCATCAATTGAGAGGACCATATGGTTCTTTTCCTCTTATTAATGTATTCCATCACACAGATTGATTTGCAAATGTTGAACCACCCTTGCATGCCGGGGATAAATCCCACTTGGTCGTGGTGGATGATCCTTTTAATGTATTGTTGGATCCTATTAGCTAGGATTTTGTTGAGGATTTTGGAATCCATATTCATCAGGGATATCGGTCTGAAATTCTCTTTTTTGATGCGGTCTTTGCCTGGTTTGGGGATTAAGGTAATGCTGGCCTCATAGAATGAGTCTGGAAGCTTTCCTTCTGTTTCTATTTTTTGAAACAGCTTCAGGAGAATAGGTATTATTTCTTCTTTGAATGTTTGGTAGAATTCCCCAGGGAATCCATCAGGCCCTGGACTCTTGTTTTTTGGGAGGTTTTTTATCACTGCTTCAATCTCTTTACTGGTTATCGGCCTATTCAGGGTGTCAATTTCTTCCTGTTTCAGTGTTTGGAGTTTATAGGTTTCCAGGAAGGCATCCATTTCATCTAGGTTGCTCAGCTTATTGGCATATAGTTGTTGATAATAATTTCTAATAATTGTTTCTATTTCCTTGGTGTTAGTCATGATCTCTCCCCTTTCATTCATAATTTTATTAGTTTGGGTCCTTTCTCTTTTCTTTTGGATAAGTCTGGCCAGTGGTTTATTGATCTTATTAATTTTTTCAAAAAACCAGCTTCTAGTTTTGTTGATCTGGTCTACTGTGTTTCTTGTTTCTAATTCATTGATAAATGCTCTAATCTTAATTACTTCTCTTCTTATGTGTGGCTTAGGCATCATTTGTTGCTTTTTCTCTAGTTCTTTAATGTGTAAAGTTAGTTGGTGAATTCGGGATTTTTCTGTTTTTTTGAGTGAGGCTTGGATGGCTATGTAATTCCCCCTTAGGACCGCCTTTGCAGTATCCCATAGGTTTTGGACCATGTGTTTTCATTCTCATTGATTTCCATGAATTGTTTAAGTTCTTCTTTGATTTCCTGGTTGACCCAAACATTCTTGAGCAGAGGGTCTTTAGCTTCTAAGTGTTTGAATTTCTGCCAAATTTTTTCTTGTGATTGAGTTCCAGTTTTAGAGCATTGTGGTCTTAGAATATGCAGGGAATAATCTCAATCTTTTGGTATCGGTTGAGACCTGATTTGTGACCCAGTATGTGGTCTATTCTGGAGAAAGTTCCATGTGAGCTCGAGAAGAATGAGTATTCTATTGTTTTAGGGTGGAATGTTCTGTAAATATCTATGAGGTCCATCTGGTCCAATGTATCATTCAAAGCTCTTGTTTCCTTGTTGATTTTCTGCTTAGATGATCTGTCCATTGCTGAGAGTGGAGTATTGAGGTCTTCTACAATTAACGTATTGTTATCAATATGACTCTTTATTTTGGTTAACAGTTGGCTTATGAAGATGGCTGCTCCCATGTTGGGGGCATAGATATTTACAACTGTTAGATCTTGTTGGATAGACCCTTTAAGAATGATATAGTGTCCTTCTGTGTCTCTAACTACAGTCTTTAGTTTAAAATCTAGTTTGTCTGATATAAGAATTGCTACCCTAGCTTTCTTTTCAGGTCTGCTGGCGTGGAAGATGGATCTCCATCCCTTCACTTTCAGTCTGGATGTATCTTTAGGTTCAAAATGAGTCTCTTGTAGACAGCATATGAATGGGTCCTGTCTTTTTATCCAATCTGCAACCCTGTGCCATTTTATGGGAGCAATTAGGCCATTCATGTTGAGAGTGATTATTGAAAGATACGAATTAACTGTCATCATGTTGCCTGTGAAGACGTTGTTTTTATAGATTGTCCCTGTAAATTTCTGTTGTATATCACTCTTGGGGTCCTTCTCCTTTTATAGAACCCCTCTTAATATTTCTTGCAGGGCCGGCTTAGTGGTCACATATTCTTTCAGTTTCTGCCAGTCTTGGAAGGTCTGCATCTCTCCATCCATTCTGAATGACATCCTTGCTGGATAAAATATTCTTGGCTGCATGTTATTCTCGTTTAGTACCCTGACTATGTCTTGCTAGGCCTTTCTGGCTTGCCAGGTCTCTGTGGATAGGTCTGACATTATTCTGCTGTTCCTCCCTCTGTACATAAGGAATCTCTTCCCCCTAACTGCCTTTAAGATGGTTTCCTTGGTTCTTTTTTTTTTTCCCCCCAAGATTTTATTTATTTGACAGAGAACGAGACACAGCGAGAGAGGGAACACAAACAGGGGGAGTGGGAGAGGGAGAAGCAGGCTTCCAGCTGAGCAGGGAGCCCAATGCGGGGCTCGATCCCAGGACTCTGGGACCATGACTTGAGCCAAAGGCAGACGCTTAATGACTGAGCCACCCAGGTGCCCTGGTTTCCTTGGTTCTAAGATTTGCGAGTTTTACTGTTACATTTCGGGGTGTGTTGGCCCCTTTTCTTTGATCTTGGGAGGGGTCCTCTCTGCCTCTAGGACACAAATGTTTGTTTCCTTCCCCAGATGAGGGAAGTTCTCAGCTGTAGTTTGCTCAAATATATCTTCTAGTCCCCTCTCTCTGTCCACCCCCTCCTGGATTCCAGTAATTCTGACATTGGAATGTTTCATGGTGTCACTTATTTCTCTGATTCTATTTTCATGGATTCTGAGTTATTTTTCCCTGGCCTCCTCTTTTCCCTTTTTCTTTATTATCTGGTCTTCTAGGTCACTAATTCGTTTTTCTACCTCACTTAGCCTAGCTGTTAGATTATCTAGATTAGATTGGATCTCATTGATAGCATTTTTAAATTCTGCCAATTCAGCTTTCATTTCTCCCATTAGAGACTCTATTTTTGCCAGTGATCGATTTCTCCATTCTAGCTATTGTCTTCACAATTGCTAGCCTGAATTCCATCTCCGACAGCTTGGTTATATCTGAATCCATTTGTAAATCTGCGGCATAAGTCATAATCTCTGAGTCTTTCCTATTTTGGGGGTTCCTCCTCCTAGTTATTCTGTTGAGGGTTAGTTGAGGGAATGTATTGAGTCCAAATTATTGACCACAACCCAAGCAAGATGCACCTGTTTTATAGGGTCCTTAGAGTTGCTGGCCTCTTGTTCTCCCAGCCTGTCTTCCGGGGGAGGGGCCTGCTGCGCTGTTACTCAGGCAACCCTGTTTGGACAGTGTTGCCCTGCCCCCCTGTGGTGGGGGATGGGCTGAGTGAAAACCGGTTTTGGGGGCCTTTTTTTCTCTGGCGGCTTTCCCTCTGGGCTTTCCACGTCTCTTCCAAGAGTCAGAGCAAAAGAGACCGTTTCCAACCCTCTGCCTCAGAGCAGAGAGATCACCGTCTGTTCTTCATTGAGCTCTCCAAGCCACACCATCTCTGTTTCTGTCCATGCTGCTATAAACTGCAGCGTCCTGGGTTGTGCGCCCCTCAGCAGGGCTCCTAGTCCTCGCCTCCAAGTAAGTGCCCGCCTCTGCCCATTGTGCTTCTAAAACCGCCAGCCATCCCCAGTTTGCAGGGCCCCGCTGCTCCGGTTTCTCTCTGGGGGTTTGCCCTAAAGTCCTTTCCCCGCAGCTACCAGTCTGCGAGGCTGTGCCCCGTCCCCAGCGCAGGAGGCTATCGCTCACGGGCGATGTAGGATCCCAACGGCTGGCTCCCTCCCCCTGCCGTTTATCCTCCAATATCTGCCTGTGGAATCACCACTCCCAGATTCCTACCTCGAAACCAACCGCCTGCAATATCTGTTTGTAGAGATCCAGATCTATCTTCTTACATCTCAGGCTGATTTCGTGGGTGTTCAGAGTTATCTGATAGATAACCAGCTCAATTCCGGGGACTGGTTGGAATAGGGTCTCCTACTCCTCTGCCATCTTTCCCCCCCAATATTTCTGGTTAAATATTAAATTAGTTAATATCCCAAAAGACCATAAACCATACCATTGTAGTTATTTGTTCCATTGGTCAGAAGTGATTTGCATCTCTGTTAAATAAAAATCAAGAAATTAACCTGGACCCTAGAGAATTGCATTATAGACAGACAATAAAAAGTCATACCAGCACCTCAATGAAAACACATCCAGGAATGTATTTTCTTTCTTTATATTTTGAATATCTTTTGTGATAGCCTTTGTAGGAAAGTACATTTCCAGAAGATAGACATTTCTATCTAATTTTGGCTTAAAGGTTTTTAAGAGTTAGGTGAAAGAAATAAGTGAAAGCAGTTTGTAAACTAAAACACAGATATCAGATTCATTGTTTTTCTTCATAAATGTAAATACTCTGTGAAATAAACCTGTTTTTGTTAGTTTTGATCATGTAAATTGTGTTTCTATGTAATAAAGTTATTACATAAATTCCTCTCAGCGAAGCTTGTAGAGCAATCTCCTGTTCTCTGCAGAGCTGCACCCACAACCCCGAAGCTTTTCTCAAGAGACACTCTTTCCTTGGCTGTAAAATTGAAGTGTGTGGTCAGTTTTTCTGGAACGCCTGCCATGTCTGCATTTTGCAAAGCGTAGATTTTGTGAACTCTCCTTTGCAGTCAGGGAATTGTTATGTATTTGTATTGCTTTCATTCCAGTAAATTATTGACGATCACATACTGGCACGTGTGTCATTAAGGATACAGTTGAGAAATCCCATAACACGTTTGCCAGCCCTTGGTGTTGTACAGCAGGAATGACCATTTCTTACAGAATTACTCTCCATAAGCCCCCGCAGTTGACCTTATGGATTAAAAGGTCAGGGCTGGAAGGCAATGTCCACTCTTGATCAAAGAAAGAAAGAATAAAGAAAGATACAAGTAATAGTCTAACTCCTCTTTGATAGAACTTTTCCAGCCCATTTGAGACCGGCATGCTGCAAATGTCAAATCCACATCCAATGCTTTCTGACAGATGAAGAATAATATAGTTACAAAATTATTGAGAAAGTTAAGGTTTCATTTGTAACCTCTACATACCCCATTTGCAAGCCTCCCTTCACTTTTGTATCCTTATTCACTGTGGAACTTTATGATGTCTAATATAAATGAGCATAAAATGCAAGCCTGTGAGGATCAGGTAGATAATTAATCATGTTCATGAGTTCTACAAATGCTGATGGGCTTTGAGGGAAATTTGAATTGCACATTCGTGTACATGTCTTTCAAGGCATGAACATTTTCTTCAGGTTCTTCTGGTTGTGGTCATGCTTCTTTGTGAGCTATATATTGCCAGAAATTTCAGTTATTCAAGAAAAACTAGAAATCTCAATTTGAAGTGAAATATCCTCAGTTTTAAAATTGGCCTAATCTGGGTGCCTGGGTGGCTCAGTCAGTTAAGCGTCTGCCTTTGGCTCAGGTCATGATCTCAGGGTCCTGGGATCGAGTCCCGCATCGGGCTCCCTGCTCAGCAAGTAGTCTGCTTCTCCCTCTGCCTCTACTGCTCCCCCTGCTTATGCTCTCTCTCTCTCTCTCTCAAATCGGTAAATTAAATGTTAAAAAAAGTAAAATTGGCCTACTTTTCATAAAACTTAAATAATGGTCAAACAAAACATATCTGTCCAAAATATAGTCATGCCTTTATTCATCTTAAATCTTGAAATTGTTATTCATGGAACCCACATGGCCAAATTTAGAAAAAATACTTATTTCTGTCTCAAAGAGTTAAAAAATTCACTTAATATTCAGGGACCAGGAGCAGGATTTAAAAATGAACAAAAATTATTTTATCACAACAGCACAATATTTAAATGATTAAAATAAACTTATCTATAGAAAATACCCGAGTAAATTTGCAACAATTTGTAATTACATTTAAGAAGTAAAATCATGGGATGCCTGGGTGGCTCAGCCAGTTAAGCGTCTGCCTTCAGCTCAGGCCATGACCTCAGGGTCCTGGGATCGAGTCCCGCATCGGGCTCCCTGTTCAGCGGGGAGTCTGCTTCTCCCTCTCCCTCTGCCTGCTGCACCTCCTGTTTGTTCTCTCTCTCTCTCTTTTTCAAATAAATAAATAAAATCTTTAGAAAAAAAGAAGTAAAATTAAACATTGTCCCAAACATGTTTTTCATTCATCTTTCCCACATTGATTTAAAAATCCCCTTCCATGGAGAGGTGGATTAAGATATTTGGTGATTATGTTTCGTAGTATAATGTGTCCAGATGCTTTGGTTGAAATGTTCTGTCAATTTAGGTAAAAATCTGATGGCCTGGAATCTGCATTAGTACAGCAGGGCCACACTGAATTCACCGAGGTCACAGTGACCACTGACAGTGAGTAAATATAGGAAAGCTTATAGGAGTAGCGTCCCTGGATGCGCTTCCAGAAGCCGTGCTTAAGTGAATGTGTGCCATCTGCTGTTTTGGCCCTGACTGCCATCACCTCTTGTACAGACTATATATCCTTCCCTCGCCAGGCACTGTTTCCAGGCTCACAACAGCTATGATATTTAGTCCAAGTACTTTCCCCTGATGACAATCCTGGGCCAAGTTAATTAACCTCTAAGACTCAGCCACCTCATTCTGTTTTTTTTTTTTGTTTTTTTTTTTTAAGATTTTATTTATTTATTTGAGACAGAGAATGAGAGAGAGAGATCACATGAGAGGGGGGAGGGTCAGAGGGAGAAGCAGGCTCCCTGCCGAGCAGGGAGCCCGATGTGGGACTCGATCCAGGGACTCCAGGATCATGACCTGAGCCGAAGGCAGTCGCTTAACCAACTGAGCCACCCAGGCGCCCATTTATTCTGTTTTTTAAGCATCCAAATGCTACAATTTTAGCTTCTATTCCTGAAAAGTAATTTTAAATATATGTCATGGGAAGTAGATGATATTTTGGTAGAGTCCTATCACCTCTGGGAAAATGAGAAATAATATAATCACGGTAGAAAGGCACTTTTGGTGAGGCATAGAAGTACGGTGCCATTGAAGTAAGAAAATATCTCCTTTCTAACATATTTTGTGCCTCAATCTTCTTAGATAAGGTCAGATTTTACTTATTTAATCAATCAGGCACTTCAGTGATTTAATGGGGAAGGAGTTGGAAAAGGCTCAACTGGCAGATAATCATTTTACAAACAAGTCTAACTGGTCTTTAGTCTCTTTTTAAGAATCGTAAAGAACAGTTTATGATTTATTATTTAATATAAATAAATAATCATTAGAGAAAAGTGGTAAATATGGGAAGATAGAAGCAGCCTAAAATGCCCATCACTCTACCACTCAGTTATAAATGCAATGGTCATAGTAGATGTAGTGGATTGTGGCAGAGTTTGTGGTACATCTCTGATGGTTATTAGTGTTGGTGTAGCTCACACTTAAGACTAATTTAGTTTTCACTTAGCTTTGTACTAGAGACATCATGTCATGTAATTTTTGAAGTTCCAACGAACCACAAAACTTATACAGCCTGAAACAAATTACCAAAACTTTAGTAACTTAAAACAATATAAATAGTTATTTTATAGTTAGGAGGTCAGAAGCCTGCAGTGAGTTTGGAACCTGGTGTTTCTTCCAGAGACTGTAGAGGAGAATCCGAGTCCTTGCGTTTCTGACTTCTGGAGACAGCCTTCCTTCCTTCCCGAGCCTGTGACTGCCCCACCCCCCCCCCCCCCCGCCTTCCCCATCTGTAGCCTGGCATTGTTCCTGCTCTGACCTGCCTTTTCCCCATCTGCACACTTGTGATTCCGTCAGGCCTTCCCAGGTAGGGTTATCCAGGATAGTCACCCAATTTCAAAACCCTTCACTTAATTTCACCTACAGAGTTCCTTCTACCATGGAATCTGCCTTAATAACAGGTTCTGGGATTAGAACCTTATCTCTGGGGCTGTTACTCAGTGCACAGCACAGCCCTGTATGTGACATTGTTTCCTCATTGTCATAAATAACACTGTTTTTGACAGGTGCATGCATATACTTTTCTTTTTTTCAGATAACTATATGAAATGATTTACTTTGTTTTGCTTTCAGAGTAGATCTTTAGAAGTGTAACTATTTAGTAAAATTATAGAAAATGATGATCCTAAATCAATGTATCCAAATTACTTTAAAAAAATATTTATTTATTAGAGAGGGAGAGCATAAGTGGAAGGGACAGAGGAGGGAGAATCTCAAGCAGACTCCACACTGAGCATGGAGCTGGATGTGGGGCTCGATCCCATGACCCTGAGATCATGACCTGAGCCAAAACAGGAGTTGGATGCTCTACCGACTGCACCACCCAGGCGCCCCTCCACATCACTTTTTAAAAAACCACACGGGTTTCCCTTCCTCACTGTCAGGTAGGAGAGTTTCAGAAATGAGGTGTGAGGTGTAAATGATTGAAAGACGATGAGCTGTTAAATGGGCTGACAGACAGTTGTGTTGGTGGGTTGATTCCTCCCCACAACCATCCCCTTTCCTTCCTGCACACTTCATTTTGTGGCCACTCTGACATGCGAGGCACAGAGCGTGACTTGTGGTGCATCCCTCCCCTGTCCACTCCTCTAAACCATTTCAGAGGCCACCTCTACTGCTGGAAGTGCCCTCAGAAGTCTCGGTAACGAGCCCCTGCTTGCCCTTCAGGTCTGCCTGCTTGTCAGCACATCAGTACTACTTGGAAGACCTTTCTACTTTACAGATGGCATCACATCTTAATACTAAATACCTAATCCTAAATACTAGAATTCACAGATCTGCCCACCTGTAGATGATGTTCCAGATAAACTAACATTTTAATTTAGAAGGAAAAAAAATGCAAAGGGAATGTTAGAAATATCATATATTACTTTGAACCTTCCTTTTACCCCATGGTGATAAAACCCTTTCTATTAATTAATGAAATCATTTTTTAACTTTTTAAATTTGAAATAGTTATACATTCACAGAAAACTGCAACAGTAGTTCAGAGATGGCCTGTGTACCCTTCGTTTTTGTTTTCCCAGCAGCGTACATACCTGCAGTAGACCATCAGGCCCAGGAAGTTGGCACCGTCTTGTGAGCAGAGACAGCACAAGCCGGGCTGTGTGGAGTGTGGTGTTTTCTGGGCTTGTCGGTAGCACATCTTCCGGAGCCTGTGGGATAGCAGTGCTCCTGGAGTTGTGTTTATCTTCTCTTAGACCCCCATAGTTCACGAACTATATTCAGCAGACAAACTCATTACTGTTATATTATCTCTGGGATTTCTTCATAAGTCATTTGCAGTGTGAGGAGCCAATATTTTAAAGTACAAATAGAGGGCGCCTGGGTGGCTCAGTTGGTTAAGCGACTGCCTTCGGCTCAGGTCATGATCCTGGAGTCCCGGGATCGAGTCCCGCATCGGGCTCCCTGCTCGGCGGGGAGTCTGCTTCTCCCTCTGATCCTCTCTCTCTCTGTCTCATTCTCTGTCTCAAATAAATAAATAAAATCTTTAAAAAAAAAATAAAAGTACAAATAGATCTTGAAGGAGGTTCCCAGGCAATAGGGAGCCTTGAATATATTAATCATCATTTTTTAAAAGCTTTTAAATCTTTTGAAAGGTTGTAGGTTGGAATAATGCCTCGTGAACCACCATATTTAACATTCTGTGACTGCATTCATTTGAGGTCTGAGCATGAAGTTCTGGGGAGTTTGCTTATGATATGCCTGACTTGACAGTTCTCTTTAATTAACTTGGCAACATCACTGTCCTTCCAAGAGAAAACAATCTCGTTAAGTAAAATTATGTTCTACTTTATTTAAGTGAAACTAGTGATTCTTACTTCAAAGATAAGCAATAAAATCATGATCTGAAGAATGTATCTTTCTGAGGAATGAGACAGTACTGTTTGATCCACGCCCTTGTGTATAATCAGAGGAAAACCTTTATTTATTTGTGACTGTCAGAGCATGTGGAGGCTCCATGACCTCACAGGGCATCTTGATTTAAGTGTGAGTGTCTAACAATTATCTCTGCCTCTTTCTTCTTTTCTAAATATGCAAAGTTCTTTATGGAAAAATATAAGAAAGGGGTGAACTAATTGCTAGATTCTCAGATACTTTATGTAAAAGCTTGTGAAAAGATAAATGATTGCCTTAGGAACAGTGCTAAGTTGGGAAGAAAACCTATCCTACCTTGTAATTCTGTTTGTAATGAAAGATCTACACTTTGCTCCTCGTAACAATGCTCTTTCTCTTAAATTTATTCTCCCCTGGATTTGTAACAATCCCTTAGCATTTTCTTTTAAAAGATTTTATTTATTTGAGAGAAAGAGAGAGAAGGAGCAGTGGGGAGGGTTAGAGGGAGGGAGAAGCAGTTTCCTTGCTGAGCAGGAAGCTTGATGCGGGTCTCAATCTCAGGACCCTGGGATCATGACCTGAACTGAAGGCAGACGCTTAACTGACTGAGCCACCCAGGCAGCCATACCTGAACACTTAAAAAGCAATGATATGAATCTCTTGGGACTTTTTGAGGATATGTACTGGTACATTATTTTATTTAAAAATATATTTTGAATATCTAGTGTATGATAGGCACTGTGGTTTAGACCCCGAACAATTATTAGCCACCCACTTTTGGTTCTCACTGTTCATGCCTCTTTACTATGCAGCTTAAGCACACAACTGGAGGTTCAGATATCTATCACTTTTCTTGGCAGCCTCCATTCCTTGGTTCTTTGATTTGCACCTCAAGTCCGATGCCGTGCACGCGTGTGCACACACATACACGCACACCGTTTCCTTCTGTAAAATTGTTGGAAATAAATGAGTGTTAATTACAGTATGTAAGAGGTCATGCATCCAGATATTTTAATCGTGTTTCAGATTCAATGTGATGTCTGTGACAAATCACAGGTATTTATAGTTGATGATCGATTATGCTTAATGCTACTCTGGAGTGTAGAGCCGTGGTAACAGTAACATAGGGTTTATCTAGAAATAGTGTCTGTGGCAACTAGAGAGACGCTAAGGAAGACATCACTTTTATGTAAATAAGCAAATAGCTTTTTAAAATTTAATAATGAACAGTTTCCTCCAAACTACAGATACATACATGCACACGATTCTTATAGGATTGTTTAGAAATTAGCACGTGCAGAGAGCATGAAGTAGGCTCATTAGTTTCTGTGTGTGTGTGTGTTTTTAGCTTGACACGGATTTCTAGAAGGACCACCAATGTTTTAGGTTCCTTCTAGGTGTTCAGTACTATACTAAAATATTCTGAAAAAAAGTCATGAAACAGAGTTTGTCTTTGAGGTATATATTTAGTTTATTTTGAGGTTTTAAAAAAGCCACATGAAATGAATAGTGAAAAATATAGTTTCATATTAAATAAGAAAGAACTTTTGTTATAAACAGCAGTCCCCAGCATTGCTCCCCATCCCTACTTACTAAATCTGTCGAGCTAGTTTCTGCTGTCCTGGAACAGGATAAATAAAAGAGACCTTTTAGTCAGTAGAGCCCTAGATTTTATCAGCTACTGACAGTGCCCAGGAGCGGGATCTGCGTAAACTCCTGACCACATTTCACTCCATGTGGGGGCTCTTCCATGTCCTAGACCTCTGTTTACACAAGCTGCTTCAGGCCCACCTCACTCCTCCACAGCTGTCTGACTACCCTTCAACCATGGGCACGGAGGCCGCATGGGGGTGAGGGCACGTTCTTTTCTAGAACTAAAGGACTCTCACTGCTGCCTGTTACTCATCCCCTTATTCTGGGTTGTGGGAGTGCAGACGGCTTTGCTATCATTCTGGGTTTCTTTTATGTGCTAGAACTCTGCTTTGCACGTAGTTGACATTTAAGAAATGTTTGAAAGAATGTAAGAAATAAGCCTACTTCATTTCTAAGTGAGTGCTCTTCCAAGATTGTGTCATAATTGTCTAATTTTCAAATTTCCAGGGAGCTTATAAATCACATCATCTACTCATTTGATTGTACTAATGAAAAGTTTAATAACTTGTCAAAGGGAAACATAATTAGTTAAGTGAAAACTTTACAACTTATTTCCAAGGAGCCTTTCTATTCCTTTTGAGACTAACTCTTGATTTTCTCAGGATCATTCCTATAGAATTCTCAAGCTCCACTCACATGACTCTCCTTGAGTTCAGTCTCCTGTCAGTGTTGTCTCTGCAAGCTTTTCCCTGCCCCACAACATGCTGCGCGTACTTAGCTTTGATCATCTGGACAGCTCGGGTCACTTTCACATGGAATCATCCCACATGTCTCTGTGTTACAGCCTGTGTTAGCTATGTGCTCTGAAATAATACTCGAGAGTTACTAGGTCAAGATCTACCTGCTGACATGCTGTCTTATTCAGGTCATCTGTCCCATGCACATTGAAGTGAACATGTTGAAGATGGCCTTAGTTGTAGACATTGGGATATTAACTGTGGATGGTGAACCCTGACCCCATTGGCTTGCTGTTAGGGAGAAATGGTTTCCTGTGGCAGATTTCGAATGGAAAATTTAGTTGGTCTCTGCAGTTCTAAGGAGTTAACTTCAACAGTAATAGAACAGTATAAAGATTGTAAAAAACCATAATGAATTGGAGTTAATTGAAAACAGAATGATTAAAATCCATTTGGCAGAGTTTTAAATATGTGTATGTATTATATACAAAGTAAATATATTGATGATAATATACAGTATTTACTTTTTAAATATTTTTATTTTGTGCATAATTACTGAAATATATTTATTCCAGTAATTTCACTACTTGGACTCTACATTGAAGAAAGCCTTTGAAGTGTTCTCAGATTTAGAGAAGTGATATTTTAGTCACTTAATAAGAGTGACTTTGTAGAAAGAGCCTGAATCTTTTTTTTTATCATTTGCCTTTTATTTTATTTATTTTATTTTTATTATGTTATGTTAATCACCATACATTACATCACTAGTTTTTGATGTAGTGTTCCATGATTCATCGTTTGCGTATAACACCCAGTGCTCCATTCAATACATGCCCTCTTTAATACCCATCACCAGGCTAACCCATCCCCCCCACCTCTCTCTCCTCTAGAACCCTCAGTCTGTTTCTCAGAGTCCATAGTCTCTCATGGTTCATCTCCCCCTCCGATTTCCGCCCCTTCATTTTTCCCTTCCTGCTATCTTCTTTTTTTAACATATAATGTATTATTTGTTTCAGAGGTACAGATCTGAGATTCAACAGTCTTGCACAATTCACAGCACTCGCCATAGCACATACCCTCCCCAGTGTCTATCACCCAGCCACCCCATCTGTCCCACCTCCCACGACGCCAGCAACCCTCAGTTTGTTTCCTGAGATTAAGAATTCCTCATATCAGTGAGGTCATATGATACATGTCTTTCTCTGATTGACTTATTTCGCTCAGCATAATACCCTCCAGTTCCATCCATGTCATTGCAAATGGCAAGATTTCATTCCTTTTGATGGCTGCATAATATTCCTGTGTGTGTGTGTGTGTGTGTGTGTGTGTGTGTGTGTATACCACATCTTCTTTATCCATTCATCTGTTGATGGACATCTTGGCTCTTTCCACAGTTTGGCTATTGTGGACATTGCTGCTATAAACATCGGGGTGCATGTATCCCTTCAGATCCCTACATTTGTATCTTTGGGGTAAATACCCAGTAGTGCAATTGCTGGATCATATGGTAGCCCTATTTTCAACTTTTTGAGGAACCTCCATATTGTTTTCCAGAGTGGTTGCAACAGCTTGCATTCCCACACAGCGTAGGAGGGTTCCCCTTTCTCCGCATCCCCGCCAACATCTGTCGTTTCCTGACTTGTTAATTTTAGCCATTCTGACTGGTGTGAGGTGGTATCTCATTGAGATTTTGATTTTGATTTCCCTGATGCCGAGCGATATTGAGCACTTTTTCATGTGTCTGTTGGCCATTTAGATGTCTTCTTTGGAAAAATGTCTGTTCATGTCTTCTGCCCATTTCTTGATTGGATTCTTTGTTCTTTGGGTGTTGAGTTTGATAAGTTCTTTATAGATTTTGGATACTAGCCCTTGATCTGATATGTCATTTGCAAATATCTTCTCTCATTCTGTCGGTTGTCTTTTGGTTTTGTTGACTGTTTCTTTTGCTGTGCAAAAGCTTTTTATCTTGATGAAGTCCCAATAGTTCATTTTTGCCCTTGCTTCCCTTGTCTTTGGCGATGTTTCTAGGAAGAAGTTGCTGCGGCTGAGGTTGAAGAGGTTGCTGCCTATGTTCTCCTGTAGGATTTTGATGGACTTCTGTCTCACATTTAGGTCTTTCAACCATTTGGAGTCTATTTTTGTGTATGGTGTAAAGAAATGGTCCAGTTTTATTCTTCTGCATGTGGCTGTCCAATCAAAATAGCCTGAATTTCTAAAAGTAAGTTTTTATAATAGTTAAGGAAAATATGTTGGTCATGAGGTCAAATGAGATAATCTAATCGAAGTGTTCATTTACAAATGAATAAAAGGGATAAGATACTTAATGAACATTCATTATCTATTAGTTCTTATCATTAATACCATACAATAGCTCTCACAAAATATAGTTTTTAAGAGAAGTTATCAAAAGGTGAGAAACATAATTATATCTACAGCCAAAAAAAGATTTAAAAATGGTTTTTGACAAATGACAAATTTGAAAATAGAGGCATTGGAACAGGCTGGGAGGAAACACGTTGAGGTCTTACTAGTGGATGTGTCTGCAAACTCAGATGCTTTTTGCTCTTTTATGTATAGTTCACGGTGTCCTACAATATTCCTGTAGAAAAATAGGCATAATTTTTAAAATTAAGGAAAAGCATTGCTATAATTAGAATTTAAGATTACCATGGTGGCTACAATTCAATATAATTTATTGTCTCATATACTGTGGTGAAGATTACATGGATTTTATTACTTAATTCTTATTCTATAACATAGCATAAATGTGTTACAACACAGTATGGTTTTATCTCCTTCTAATACCATTGGGGAAATAAATGATAAAATAAATGACTTCTTAAGATAACACTGTATTATGTTTAGGGCAGAATTTAAACTCAGGTGAGGTTGCCAGATCTAGCAAATAAAAACACATTTTGTTGACAAAAAATAAATATAATGGAAATGGAAAATAATACGATCACTCTGGAGAAATGTGTGGCAGTTTCTTACACTGTTAAACATATAGTTAGCATCTACTCCAGCCATCTCACTACTGTGTTTACTCATGAAGGATAAATGTGTATGTCCATGCAAAACTTGTACATGGATGTTTCTAGCAGGCTAATTTTTACTAGCCAAAATCTGGAAACAACTCAGATGCCCATCAAATGGTGAATCAATAAACAAATTGTGGTACATTCATACAAGGAAATCCTTTTCAGCAATAATGAGGAATAAAAGGACTGTTGATACAAGGTAGATGGGTCTCAAAATAATTTTACTGTGAAGAAGACACAACCTCCCCCAAATGTACAAAACCCATGATTCCATTTACATAAAATTCTACAAACCTAAACTAACTTACAGTGACCGAAAACAGGTCCGTAAAAACATGGTGCAAGTATGTTCTAGAATTGGAAATACCAGTTTCCTCTGTTTTCATTTTATTTTTGACAGGACACAGGTACAATTAAACAACATTGATATACTTAGATTATCTTAATTAAACTAAGATGAATTAGTTTTCCTCCGCATTTTTATGGGAAAATACTATATTTTGACTTTCTAGCAGTCTCAGCTCTGTGGCCTTCTTCAGTACAGACGTAGAAGCTTTAGGTCCTTTGTGTGGCTCTGGAGCTGGGAATTCTAATTCCTCAACTCATCCTTTTCTTTCTCCACTTTGTCCCCAGTGTTAGAAGCAACCAGTCCATCTTATTATACTTATTACTTTAACAGATATCTTGGAATGTATCCTAAACACAGTCACCAGGCCCCTGTTTCTTGTAAGTATTTGATTAGAAGCATCCACTAGTGATATTTTGTGGGTCTCTATTGCCAGATCCCATAATACACCTATCTCAGTGATCTCTTTACCACCAGAAGTAGATTCATGAGTGACTTTAGATCTAATCAGACTAGAAGACCAGCTCCAGAACACCTAGATCTAACGTGGGAATTCATCCTTAAGCTTTTGTTCTTCTATAACCAGCCCCTCGGTACCAAGTCTGTAGTAGGTTTCTCCAGAGAAACAGAACCAGTGGGAGACATATATAATATTTTACTTATATTTTAGATCATATTTTATATTTAAATATAGAAAGAGATTTATTGTTTTAGAAATTGACTCACCCGGTTATGGAGACTGTCAAGTCCAATCCCCCCAATCTGTAGGGTAGAGCCCGGCCCGGCGGATGCTTCTGATCGGCTGTGGAGGCTGCCTGCTACTGGGACAGTAAGCCTGTGTTGCTGACTAAGTCTGAAGGCAGCCTGCTGGGAAGTTCTGTCTTTCTTTCTTTCTTTCTTTTTTTTTTTTTAAAGATTTTATTTATTTATTTGACAGAGAGAGAGAGATAGCAAGAGCAGGAACACAAGCAGGGGTAGTGGGAGAGGGAGAAACAGGCTCCCCACCAAGCAGGGAGCCTGGTGCGGGGCTCGATCCTAGGACTCTGGGATCATGACCTGAGCCAAAGGCAGACGCTTAACGACTGAGCCACCCAGGTGCCCCTGGGAGTTTCTTTCTGTTGCTCGGGGGAAGCTGGTCTTTTTGTGATATTCCGACTCGCAGCTGATGGGGGGTGAGGCCCACGGTATGGGAGGCAATCAGCTTTACTCAAGGATTCCTAACTTAGATGTTAATCTCATCTGAAAATACCCTCACAGAAACACCCAGAATAACATTTGACCAAATATCTGGACACCTCAGAAATACTACAGCAGACCAGAAAAACAAATGAGGAGTTTTCTTGGCTTGAACCTTTTACTGGGAGCCTACTTTAGCGCTAATGTGTAACTCACACTGTTAACCTGCGATGAACCCAAGAATAAGTTGAATCATAAAGATACTACTTTCAAAGACAAGTAAAACTTTCATTGATATATAATCAGGAGATTTCAGTATGGCTTTTTCAAGGATAGATACAGATTAAATCAAATGAAAAGGATTTAGGTACTAAGGCTTAGGTGTTTTTTTTTTTTTTTTTTTTAAAGATTTTATTTATTTTTTGACAGAGAGAGACACAGCGAGAGAGGGAACACAAACAGGGGGAGTGGGAGAGGGAGAAGCAGGCTTCCGGCAGAGCAGGGAGCCCGATGCAGGGCTCGATCCCAGGACCCTGGGATCATGACCTGAGCCGAAGGCAGACGCTTAACACCTGAGCCACCCAGACACCCCCTAAGGCTTAGGTTTTAAAACTTAAGCCATGAAGTTGAAAGAGGCCTGTTGAAAGTTTGAAGGCGAAAGAACAAAACTAAAGTTCAGATAAAATACGTTACACAAGTTATTAAGAGCCACCAAAGGACTTTACATTCAGATTTTTACATTTTAATGAGCTTAGAATTTTACTGCTTGGAAAAATGAAGACAGTAGAAAATTCAGTGTATCTACGTTCATTTCTTCAGCACTCTGTCTAGAATAGATTCACGTAGACTAACTTAGATGATCACTTCATATGCCTGACCCCCTTACTGTAATTTTCTCAAGGGTCAAGATTTTCACTAATTCACCCCCAGCATTTTGGACACAGTACTGACTCTATAATAATCATCCAATCAGAATCGACAAATTAACTTGAAAAAATTTGGCCAAATTTACCACCTAAAATATGAAATGTTCTTGGGCCACCTGGGTGGCTCAGTTGGTTAAGCATCCAACTCTTGATCTCAGCTCAGGTCTTGATCTCAGGGTCATTGAGTTCAAGCCCCACATTGGGCTCCATGTTGGCGTGGAGCCTACCTAAAATCTGAAATGTTCCTATTTTAATTAGATTGACTAAAAGATGAGGTATTATTGTTCAATTCCATTCCTATTAGAAATGTGTAATTTCCCTCTCTAGGACCTGAAATGGTGACTTTTGGAAGGAGGACTCTTAACAGATTGCAGATAGAACCCTTCATTTTTCAGGTTACTGAGGTTCAGAGAAGGGCAGTGTTTGGCTAGATTAAAACCCGAATGGTCAGAGTCTAATCCTAATGCTTTTTAAACTAACCCAAGATGTTTCTATTCATGAATTTTTAGAATATGTCACAGATCACTGTGATTAGTATATTGATATTTTACAAGGATAAAAGCATGCTTTTAACCTTCAGTTAAATATTTCTAAACTTTTTTTAAATTTTATTTTATTATGATATGTTAGTCACCATACAATACATCACCAGTTTTTGATGCAGTGATCCACAATTCATTGTTTTCATACAACCCTCAGTGCTCCATGTGGTACATGCCCTCCTTAATACCCATCACCAGGCTAACCCCTCCCCCCAGCCCCTCCCATCTAAAATCCTCAGTTTGTTTCTCAGAGTCCATAGTCTCTCATGGTTCATCTCTCCCTCTGATTCCCCCCCCATCATTTTTCCCTTCCTTCTCCTAATGTCTTCCATGCCATTCCTTATGTTCCACAAATAAATGAAACCATATAATTGACTTTCTCTGCTTGACTTATTTCACTTAGCATAATCTCCTCCAGTCCCATCCATGTTGATGTAAAAGTTGGGTATTCATCCTTTCTGATGGCTGAGTAATACTCCATTGTAAATATGGACCACATCTCAAAAAAAAAGTCTTAAATGACAATTAATGTAATAGATTTTAGGATCTAAAAATACTGCTATTTTTTTTTTCTTTTCAAAATTGTGAAACATCTTATTCACTGTCTATTAATATTATACTAAATTACCCAAATTCAATGTAGCATAGTCTGG
This sequence comes from Mirounga leonina, assembly GCF_011800145.1. Taxonomy (NCBI): domain Eukaryota; kingdom Metazoa; phylum Chordata; class Mammalia; order Carnivora; family Phocidae; genus Mirounga; species Mirounga leonina. The sequence goes on along the minus strand of NW_023270380.1, from coordinate 17,248,619 downwards.
TTTTTATTTTAAAGCCAAATCAGTTATTAGAATTTTAATAACAGTCTTTACTATTTACTAATTATGATTCTAAATATAAACACTTCTGCTTTGTTAGGTAAGTGCCTACATTTTCTCAGACACTGAATCGCTGAAACCTGATCTTGAACAAAATCCTCAGTGTGGTGGAGTTTTCATCATCGCCTGCTGTCCTGTCCTGATGCTCTCGCAGGACGGATGGCTGTCATCTTGTGAGCCTAGCGCCAAGGTACCTGATGCTGGCCACCCGTGTCTAGCATCGCTACTGTGATCCCTGAGCATTCAGCATGCCAGGCAGCCGCTCGTATTGAAATCTTCAGTATATGAGCTGCCTCTGTTCTGTGTTGCCACTTTTTAGTATTTCCCCAGGAGTTATGATGACTTCGAGGAAGTTCTTCAGTAACAAGGCAATTGTCAAAGAAAATAGCATTGCTTTCACAATACAGAAGCATAAAGTATATATTAATATACGTTACTTAGTTGATTGTTAAATGTCTTTGGTTTAGAGTTTCATTATTCTGACACTGTCTTGCCATTGACATTTGAGAATGTCATTTCTACTAGTGTAATTCTGAGAAACTGCAGAACAGCCTTACATGTACATATACTTGTACATATAAAAGCAAATAGACATTTGCAGTTCAGTCCTATTGAAAACCTTTTTAAAGAACAGCCCTTTTCCAGGATTAGCTTTAAAACATTTTAGCTAGATTGGAGATGGAGTCAGCTGTCAGCTTTTTATATGTTCCAGGTGAATAACGTCTCTATAGTTTCTTTGGTAACTCCTGCTCCTTTCCGTCTGCACACATCCGACCTCTCTTTCCCTTTGTTCCTCCCTGACTGTGTCTCCCTCTCTCTCCCCCCACCCTCTCTCCCTACCTCCCTTTTTCCCCCGCCCTTTTGCCCCCTCCCCCTCTCAACATCATTATTTATACAAGAGCAGTTCCCAAATAAAGGTCTGAGACATTTCCATGTATTTACAGTCACACATGGAAAATACTTAAAATGGCACTGTAGCCTGCGTGTGCTTGTCAGTTGTACCAACCGTCTATCCTTCTTCAGACAGACGGTATGCCCATCCAGTTTCTTGGAGTTAATATCTGCTTCATGCAAACATGGTAGTTCTGATGGTGTTTGTTTTGTTGTAGTATTTTGTTGGCTTGATGTTATTCGACAAAAAGTCATACCATTCTTTCTGCCTCAATTTTTTTTATCAGTTTCTGAAATTTAATAGGAAACCACTACATTGCAGCTTTATCGTTCTTCCTGGATTTAAAATATTAGAACTTTAGAATCTCTAATTTAGTTGGGAGTTAGAATGACAATGTTGCACTCATACGATCTGGGTTCCAATTTGAGTTCCATCACTTCTGAGTTTTAGGACCTTGAGAAAATGATATTATTTCTCTGAGTCTGTTTCCTTATCTGTGAAATGAAAATAGTGACTCATGCCCGGCACAAATGGAACTTATTCTGGATTTGCCACGTGGTTTAATGTGTGAAAATCCATCAATCGACGTAACACAACAACCAATGGCCTTTTGATGGGTCGACTTGACCGGGGCTGCAGTTACCGGTAATTCAGTCAAACACTAATTATATGCTGTGATGGTATTTTGTAGATGTGACTAAAGTCCACAATCAGTTGACTTTTTATTTTTTTATTTTTTATTGTTATGTTAATCCCCATACATCACATCATTAGTTTTAGATGCAGTGTTCCATGATTCATTGTTGGTGCATAACACCCAGTGCTCCATGCAGAACGTGCCCTCTTTAATACCCATCACCAGGCTAACCCATCCTCCCACCCCCCTCCCCTCTAGAACCCTCAGTTTGTTTTTCAGAGTCCATCATCTGTCACGGTTTGTCTCCCCCTCCGATTTCCCCCCCCTTCATTCTTCTCCTCCTGCTATCTTCTTTTTTTTTTTCTTAACGTATATTGCATTATTTGTTTCATAGGTACAGATCTGAGATTCAACAGTCTTGCACAATTCACAGTGCTTACCAGAGCACATACCCTCCCCAGTGTCTATCACCCAGTCACCCCATCCCTCCCACCCCACCCCCCACTCCAGCAACCCTCAGTTTGTTTCCTGAGATTAAGAATTCCTCATATCAGTGAGATCATATGATACATGTCTTTCTCTGTTTGACTTCTTTCGCTCAACATAATACCCTCCAGTTCCATCCACGTCGTTGCAAATGGCAAGATCTCATTCCTTTTGATGGCTGCATAATATTCCATTGTATATATATACCACTTCTTCTTGATCCATTCATCTGTCGATGGACATCTTGGCTCTTTCCACAGTTTGGTTATTGTGGACATTGCTGCTATAAACATCAGGGTGCATGTACCCTTTCTGATCCCTACTTTTGTATCTTTGGGGTAAATACCCAGTAGTGCAATTGCTGGATCATATGGTAGCTCTATTTTCAACTTTTTGAGGAACCTCCATACTGTTCTCCAGAGTGGCTGCACCAGCTTGCATTCCCACACAGCGTAGGAGGGTTCCCCTTTCTCTGCATCCCCGCCAACATCTGTCATTTCCTGACTTGTTAATTTTAGCCATTCTGACTGGTGTAAAGTGATAACTCATTGAGGTTTTCATTTGGATTTCCCTGATACCAAGTGATGTTGAGCACTTTTTCATGTGTCTGTTGGCCATTTGGATGTGTTCTTTGGAGAAATGTCTGTTCATGTCTTCTGCCCATTTCTTGATTGGATTCTTTGTTCTTTGGGTGTTGAGTTTGATAAGTTATTTATAGATTTTAGATACTAAACCTTTATCTGATATGTCATTTGCAAATATCTTCTCCCATTCTGTCGGTTGTCTTTTGGATTTGTTGACTGTTTCTTTTGCTGTGCAAAAGCTTTTTATCTTGATGAAGTCCCAATAGTTCATTTTTGCCCTTGCTTCCCTTGCCTTTGGCGATGTTTCTAGGAAGTAGTTGCTGCGGCTGAGGTCAAAGAGGTTGCTGCCTGGTTCTCCTTTAGGATTTTGATGGACTCCTGTCTCACATTGAGGTCTTTCAACCATTTGGAGTCTATTTTTGTGTGTGGTGTAAGGAAATGGTCCAGTTTCATTCTTCTGCATGTGGCTGTCCAATTTTCCCAACACCATTTGTTGAAGAGACTGTCTTTTTTCCACTGGACATGCTTTCCTACTTTGTTAAAGATTAGTTGAGCATAGAGTTGAGGGTCCATTTCTGGGCTCTCTATTCTGTTCCATTGATCTGTGTGTCTGTTTTTGTGCCAGTACCATACTGTCTTGATGATGACAGATTTGTAATAGAGCTGGAAGTCCGGAATTGTGATGCCTCCAGCTTTGCTTTTCTTTTTCAACATTCCTCTGGATATGCGGGGTCTTTTCTGGTTCCATACACATTTTAGGATTATTTGTTCCGTTTCTTTGAAAAAAATGGATGGTATTTTGATGGGAATTGAACTGAATGTGTAGATTGCTCCAGGTAGCATTGACATCTTCCCAATATTTGTTCTTCCAATCCATGAGCATGGAACGTTTTTCCATTTCTTTGTGTCTTCCTCAATTTCTTTCATGAGTATTTTATAGTTTTCTGAGTACAGATCCTTTGCCTCTTTGGTTAGATTTATTCCTAGGTATCTTATGGTTTTGGGTGCAATTATAAAAGGGATCGACTCTTTAATTCCTCTTTCTTGTGTGTTGTTGGTGTATAGGAATGCCACAGACTTCTGTGCATTGATTTTATATCCTGCCACTTGACTGAATTCCTGTATGAGTTCTAGCAGTTTTGGGGTGGAGTCTTTGGGGTTTTCCACATAAAGTATCGTATCATCAAAGTGGGAGAGTTTGCCTTCTTCTTTGCTGATTTGGATGCCTTTGATTTCTTTTTGTTGTCTGATTGCTGTGGCTAGGACTTCCAATACTATGTTGAATAGCAGTGGTGATAGTGGACATCCGTGCTGCTTTCCTGAACTTAGGGGGAAAGCTCTCAGTTTTTCCCCATTGAGAATGATATTCGCTGTAGGTTTTTCATAGATGGCTTTTATGATATTGAGGTATGTACCCTCTATCCCTATACTCTGAAGAGTTTTGATCAAGAAAGGATGCTCTACTTTGTCAAATGCTTTTTCTGCATCTATTGAGGGGATCATATGAATCTTGTTCTTTCTTTTGTTAATGTATTGTATCATGTTGATTGATTTGCGGATGTTGAACCAACCTTGCAGCCCAGGGATAAATCCCACTTGGTCGTGGTGAATAATCCTTTTAATGTACTATTGGATCCTAATGGCTAGTATTTTGGTGAGAATTTTTGCATCCATGTTCATCAGGGATATTGGTCTATAATTCTCCTTTTTGATGGGGTCTTTATCTGGTTTTGGGATCAAGGTAATGGTGGCCTGATAAAATGAGTTTGGAAGTTTTCCTTCCATTTCTATTTTTTAACAGTTTCAGAAGAATAGGTATTCATTCTTCTTGAAATGTTTGGTAGAATTCCCCTGGGAAGCCATCTGGCCCTGGGACAGATGATTTTGTTGATTTGGGTCATTTCTCTTTTCTTTTTAATAAGTCTAGCCAGGGGTTTATCAGTCTTGTTAATTCTTTCAAAAAACCAGCTCCTAGTTTTCTTGATCTGTTCTACTATTCTTTTAGTTTCTATTTCATTGATTTCTGCTCTGATCTTTATTATTTCTCTTCTCCTGCTGGCTTTAGGCTTTATTTGCTGTTCTTTCTCCAGTTCCTTTACGTGTAGGGTTAGGTTGTGTACTTGAGACCTTTCTTGTTTCTTGAGAAAGGCTTGTATTGCTATATACTTTCCTCTTAGGACTGCCTTTGCTGCATCCCAAAGATTTTGAACAGTTGTGTTTTCATTTTCATTGGTTTCCATGAATTTTTAAAATTTTTCTATAATTTCCTGGTTGACCCATTCATTCTTCAGTAGGATGCTCTTTAGCCTTCCTGTATTTGAGTTCTTTCCGACTTTCCTCTTGTGATTGAGTTCTAGTTTCAAAGCATTGTGGTCTGAAAATAGGCAGGGAATGATCCCAATCTTTTGGTACCGGTTGAGACCTGATTTATGACCTAGGATGTGATCGATTCTGGAGAATGTTCCATGGGCACTAGAGAAGAATGTGTATTCCGTTGCTTTGGGGTGGAATGTTCTGAATATGTCTGTGAAGTCCATTTGGTCCAGTGTGTCATTTAAAGTCTTTATTTCCTTGTTGATCTTTTGCTTAGACGATCTGTGCATTTCAGTGAGGGGGGTGTTCAGTGCCCCACTATTATTGTATTGTTGACAATGTGTTTCTTTGCTTTTGTTATTAATTGCCTTATATAATTGGCTGCTCCCATGTTAGGGGCATAGATATTTACAATTGTTAGATCTTCTTGTTGGATAGACCCTCTAAGTAGGATATAGTTCCCTGCCTCATCTCTTATTACAGTCTTTGGTTTAAAATCTAATTTGTCTGATATAAGGATTGCCACCCCAGCTTTCTTTTGGTGTCCATTAGCATGGTAAATGGTTTTCCACCCCCTCTCTTTCAATCTGGGGGTGTCTTTGGGTCTAAAATGAGTCTCTTGCAGACAGCATATCGATGGGTCTTGTTTTTTAATCCAATCTGATAGGCTTTGTCTTTTGACTGGGGCATTTAGCCATTTACATTCAGGGTAACTATTGAAAGATAGGAATTTAGTGCCATTGTATTGCCTGTAAGGTGACTCTTACTGTATATTGTCTGTGTTCCTTTCTGGTCTGTGTTGCTTTTAGGCTCTGTCTTTGCTTAGAGGACCCCTTTCAATATTCTTTGTAGGGCTGGTTTTGTGTTTGCAAATTCCTTTAGTTTTTTTTTTGTCCTGGAAGCTTTTTATCTCTCCTTTTATTTTCAGTGATAGCCTAGCTGGATATAGTATTCTTGGCTTCATATTTTTCTCGTTTAGTGCTCTGAATATATCCTGCCTTTCTGGCCTGCCAGGTCTCTGTGGATAGGTCTGTTGTCAGTCTAATGTTTCTACTATTGTAGGTTACAGATCTCTTCTCCCGAGCTGCTTTCAGGATTTTCTCTTTATCTCTGAGACTCGTAAGGTTTACTATTAGATGTCAGGGTGTTGACCTATTTTTATTGATTTTGAGAGTGGTTCTCTGTGCTTCTTGGATTTTGATGCCTGTTTCCTTCCCCAAATTAGGTAAGTTCTCTGCTATAATTTGCTCCGTTATACCTTCTGCCCCTCTCTCTCTTTCTTCTTCTTCTGGGATCCCAATTATTCTAATGTTGTTTCGTTTTATGGTATCGCTTATCTCTTGAATTCTGCCCTCGTGATCCAGTAGTTGTTTATCTCTCTTTTTCTCAGCTTCTTTATTTTCCATCATTTGGTCTTCTATATCACTGATTCTTCCTTCTGCCTCATTTATCCTAGCAGTTAGTGCCCCCATATTTGATTGCACCTCCTTAATAGCCTTTTTGATTTCGACTTGGTTAGATTTTAGTTCTTTTACTTCTCCAGAAAGGGTTTCTCTAGTAAGTTCCATGCTTTTCTCAAGCCCAGGTAGTATCTTTAAAGTGATGATTCTGAACTCTAGATCTGACATCATACTAATGTCCGTATTGAGTAGGTCCCTGGCAGACGGTACTACCTCTTGTTTTTTTTGTTGAGGTGATTTTTTCCATCTTGTCATTTTGTGCAGAGGAGAATAGATTAATGAGAGAACAAAATGCTAACAGGGTAACAACGTCCTCAGAAAATATCCTCTAAACAAATCAGAGAAGATCTGAAGCAGTGGGAAAAGAAAGTGAAAGAGAGAAAAAAGAAAAAGAAAAACAAAAGAAAAAGATAAAGATAAAAACAAACAAAAACAGAACAAAACAAAAACAGAATATGATCAAATATGATTAGGCTGGTATATAGATCAGTGCCACACACTAGGTTTTGGTTGTATTTTGGCCTGTTAGAAGAAAGTGCCTCCTAAGTTTTTAAAGAAAGAAAAACTTATATATGTACAAAAATAAGGGTTGATATGATGAAGGGATGGAATATGATTGTAAAGATGAAAATTACAGAAAATTTTATAAAAGGAATTGATAAGTTTTTTGAAAAAAGAAAGGATTTAAAAAAAAGAAAAATAGAAAAGGAGAGAATGTGATCAGGCAGGGGAGTAGGAAAAAAACATATACTAGAGATTAGTGTATATTTTGATCTGTTAGAAGAAAGTATCTCAAAATTTTAAAGAGAGAACAACTTATATGCCAAAATCCGGTAACTACTATGAAGGGATAGAATATGACTCTAAAAATGAAAAATAAAAATGTTTTCTAAAAAAGGGATTGATAAGATGTTGGTTGAAAAAGGGAAAAAGAAAAATTCAAAAAAAAAAAAAAACAGTTAAAAAAAATTAACTTTGAAAGACTACAGAATCATGGTAAAAAATCTTTGGATTCTATGTGCAGTATTCCCCTAGCGCTGGAGTTCTGCTGTTCTCATTGATCGGTAAACTTGGTCTTGGCTGGCTGTTCTCCCTGATCTTCTGGGGGAGGGGCTTGTTGCCGTGGTTCCCAAATGTCTTTGCTGGAGGTGGAACTGCCCCGCCCTTGCCTGGTCTGGGCTAAGTAATCTGCTCGGGTTTGGTCTCGGAGCTTTTGTTCCCTGCAAGCTCTCCATACAGCTTTGGAGGCGGAGAGTGAAAATGGCGGCCTCCCAATCTCCGCCTCAGAGGAGCCGAGAACTCGGGGCCCTCCTCCTCAGTGAGCCTCCAGAGAAAAGCCATCGGTCACGCCCGTCTTCCCCGTCTCCGGCCTCCCTCTGTGGTCACCCGGCCTGTGATCGCGCGTTTCTGTCTCTGGCACCCAACCCCGGGTGGAGTCTCCAAACCCAGCAGATCCCTGCGGTGCACTCCCGCGCGGCTCCTCCCGGGGGAGGAAGGTGAGTCTCCCCGGATCTGCCGCTTGTTGGGTTCCTGCTGGAGGAGCAGGGGCCCGACTGTGCCGCGGATCATGGTTTATGGCAACCCGGAGCTGAGAGCCCGCGCCTCGGCTCCGCCTCTGCAGCCGGCTTCCCTGCTCCGATACCTGGGACCTCTGCCACACTCACACACCCCCGGTCTTTCTGTGACCCCAAGGGTCCTGAGACCACACTGTCCCGGAGGGTTCCACCCTTTGCTTAGACACCGGAGTGATGTCCCTCAGCGGAGCAGACTTCTAAAAGTTGCGATTTTGTGCTCTGCTGCTCTTATCACTTGCCAGAAGCGGCCAACGGAGGCCCCTCCCCCGCTGTCTACCTTACTGAATATCATCTCAGATTCACTTTTCCGCACGTCCTACCTTCCAGAAAGTGTTCGCTTTTCTGTTCAGAGAGTTGTTGCTATTCTTTTCTTTGATCTCCTGTTGAGTTTGTAGGTGTTCCGAATGGTTTGAATCCCTATCCAGGTGAATTCCTGAGACCAGATGAAATCCAGGTCTCCTACTCCTCCGCCATCTTGCTCAATCAGTTGACTTTTAAAAAGAAGATTATACTATCCACATCGTTGCAAATGGCAAGATTTCGGTTTTTTTGTTGACTGTAGTGGGGGGTGGTGGGAGCGATGGGGTGGCTGGGTGATAGACATTGGGTAGGGTATGTGCTATGGTGAGCACTGTGAATTGTATAAGACTGTTGAATCACTGACCTGTACCCCTGAAAGAAATAATACGTTGTATGTTAAAAAAAAAAAAAAAAGATAGTAGGAAGGGAAAAATGAAGGGGGGTGATAGGAAGGTGAAACGAACCATGAGAGACTATGGACTCTGAGAAACAAACTGAGGGTCCTGGGGAGGGTGGGGTGGGGGGATGGGTTAGCCTGGTGATGGGTATTAAAGAGGGCACGTTCTGCATGGCGCATTGGGTGTTATATGCAAACAGCGAATCATGGATCACTACATCAAAAACTAATGATGTATGGTGATTAATATAACATAATAAAATTAAAAAAAGAAAAGGCAAACACTTAAAAATATGTTGATAATTCATAAGTAAATAAAATACAATTCCACTTAAAAAAGATTACACTAGACAAAATGGGAGGATCTGAGTTAATCCGTTGAGAGGCTTTAGAACAGAGCTGAGCCTTCCTCCAAGGACAGATTCTGCCGATGGGCAACAGCTTCAGCCATGCCCTTGTTCTCAGCAGCCTCACCCTGTGGATTTAAGACTGGCCCACCCTGCCCCTACAACTGCGTATGCTAGTTTCTCCCAATAGACTCCTTAATACAGATCTCTTACTAGTTCTGCAGCTCTGCTGGACCCTAACTGATTAACACACTGTATTAATAGAATAAAGACCAATGGCCTATGGTCATTTAAATAGACTCAAAAAGCATTTCACAAAATTCAAAACACTTCCACTCAACATTCCACAACCACTCAACAAACTAGGCATAGAAGGGAATTTCCTCAATCAGATAAACACTGTGTATGAAAACCCACATTAATGTCATAATTAGTGATGGAAGACTACATGTCTACCTGCTGCCCTCCTCCCAAGATCATGAACAAAACCAGCTATCTACCCTCACCACTTCTATTCAGCATTGTACTGGCGGCTCTAGATGGAGAAATTACTGAAGAAAAAGAAGTTAAAAGGCTCTCACAGTAGAATAAAAATCTATAGTTACAGTTGGCCTGTTATGTTATCTAAAAAATTTTAAGAAATTCTCTAGAAAATGTGTTAGAACAGTAAATGAGTTTATCCACACCTTGGGGCACAAGATCGGTGCGCACTAATCAGTTGTACCAGCAAAGGAATGTCATTGATAGTGAGGAACCATCTCCATCTGACTCTTCACAGTCCCATTTTGGAAACAAACATTGCCCACAATTAAAATACCCATATTTTCCGAAGAGTAAACATGCTGCAAAGCCAGTTTCTGAGTAAGAATATTATGATAAGATACTAAAAACAAATTGAGAAAAGAAAGTGTCCCAACCATAGGAAAATGGAACAACAAATAAAAGTACTTTCTCTTAATTCTTGGATTACAGATTAAATCTCAAAACTTGAGTGGTTGAATATTTGTAAGACTATTTTTGTAAATAATGTACATCAGAAGAAACTGGGGCGCCTGGGTGCCTCAGTTGGTTAAGTGACTGCCTTCAGCTCAGGTCATGATGCTGGAGTCCTGGGATCAAGTCCCGCATTGGGCTCCCTGCTCAGCGGGGAGTCTGCTTCTCCCTCTCCAGCTCCCCCCTTTTTGTGCTCTCTCACTCTCTCTCTCTCAAATAAATAAATAAAATCTTTAAAAAAAAAAAAAGAAGAAACTGAAAATATTTGAAGTAATGCTTATAAGGGAATTCACATATTTAATTTTATTTAAAAATAAAGGATAAGAAATACCAGAAAAGTATAATATGTAGTAAGTTAAAACATTTTTTTTTTAAAGATTTTATTTATGTATTTGACAGAGATATAGCTAGAGAGGGTACACAAGGAGGCGGAGGGGGAGAAAGAGAAGCAGGGGGAGGGGGAGAAATAGAAGCAGGCTTCCCGCTGAGCAGGGAGCCCAATGCGCGGCGCGATCCCAGGATCCTGAGATCATGACCTGAGCTGAAGGCAGATGCTTAACGACTGAGCCACCCAGGCACCCCTAATATATAGTAAGTTAGAGAAATATAAAATGAAACTTAAATTTTACAGTGGAATTGTATAATCTAAGGAAAGAAGGAAGGAATTAAGGAGGATAAATGTAGAAAATAATAATTTAAAAATAACACCAAATAATCAGATTGTAGCTAACTGAATATAAACAGGGAAAGAATGATAGTCGTACAAAATAAGAAATAACAAGAGGGAAATAACCATAAAAATAAGACAGAAAATTAAGAGTATCATAAGAAACTGCTGTTCTTTTATATTAAAACTAATTTAGTGAAAGTGGATAAAATGTATTATTTTCTACAAAGTAAGAATTTATCAAATTTATCAAATTTATCAAAAGTAAGAATTTATCAAAAGGACTCCAAAAGAAAGGGTAATAAAGAAAAGATTAATTAGCATAGTAGCATCAGAGAAAAACATCATCTAAATTCTATTTGTATGTAAAACACCAGTCCTGATGTAATTTACATAGCGATTCCTACTGCCATAATAATAGATCATTTTAATGTTAAGCCAATCCAGAGCATAGACAATGAAAAAATAGCTAACCTAATCATATTTGGAGAAAATAATATTGGTACCAAAATTTATTTTAAAAAGGAAACTCCAGATAAAGCTAATTTAGGTATACCAGTTCAAAATTTTTGGTAAAATAACAACTGATACATTATGGAGAAGGTAGATGACAGGAGGTATTTATACCACCAGGTATTAATGCATGCTATGAAGCCATGTCGACTAAAAGCAGTGCAGTATTAGCCCAGGGATGGAAAGTCCAGAAATCTATTAAAATGCTTAAATTACTTTAGGCTATTACAGTGGTATTGGCCACTTGAAATAACTTTTTAAAATACAGAAAATGCTGAATGCTGTCTGTAAAGTAAAATAAAGTTGCAGTCGAACATCACTCTGCATACAAGGTTAAATTTACAAAGAATTGTAATTTGATGCCAAAGGTAACTGGATCTGTTCTCAAATGTCCATTTTATTTATTTATTTATTTTAGGTTTTTATTTAAATTCCAGTTAGTTAACATACAGTGTTGTATTAGTGTCAGGTGTACAATATAGTGATTCAACACTTCCAAACATCACCCTGTGCTCATCAACAAGTGCGCTCCTTCATCCCCGCCTGGTGACCATCAGTGTTTTCTGTAGTTAAAAGTCTGATTTTTGGTTTGCCACTGTTTCTCCCCCCGCCCCGCCCCTTTGTTTTGTTTCTTAAATTCAATGTATGAGTGAAATCATATGATATTTGTCTTTCTCTGACATGTTTCGCTTAGTATAATACTCTTTAGCTCCATCCATTTCATTGCAAATGGCAAGATTTCATTCTTTTTATAGCCAAATAATATTCCATTGTATGTGAATGTATGTGTGTGTGTGTGTGTATATACACATTTTCTTTATCTTCTTTATCCATTCATCAGTTGATGGACACTTGGGTTGTTTCTATAATTTGGCTATTGTAGATAATGCTCCTATAAACATCAAGTTGCAGGTGTCCCTTTGAATTTGTATTTTTGTATTCTTTGGGTAAATACCTAGTAGTGCAATTGCTGGATCATATTATAAGAGAATATTATGAAAAACTAAATGCCAACAAATTGGACAACCTAAAAGAAATGGGTAAATTCCTGGAAACATATAAACTACCAAAACTGAAATAGGAAGAAATAGAAAATTTGAACCAGCAAAGACACTGAATCAGTAATTAGAAACTCCCAACAAACAAAAGTCCAGGACCAGATGACTTCACAGGAAAATTCAACCAAACACTATTTCAGAAAATAGAAGAAGGAAAGCCTCCAAACTCATTCTATGAGGCCAGCATGACCTTGACACCAAAACCAGAGAAAGACTCCACTAAAAAAGAGAACTACAGGCCTGATGAGCATGGATGCAGAAAGTCCCAATAAAATACTAGCAAACTGAATCCCTCAATACACTAAAAAAGTCATTCATCAGGACCAGGGGATTTATTCCTGGGTTGCAAGATTGGTTCAGCATTTGTAGATTGATCAACATGATACAACACATTAATAAAAGAAAGGATAAGAACCATATGATCCTCTCAATAGATGCAGAAAAAGCATTTGACAAAGTACAACATCCATTCATGATAAAACCCCTCAGTATGGTAGGTTTGGAGGGAACGAACCTCAACATAATAAACACCATATATGAAAAACCCACAGGAAAAATCATACTCGATGGAGAAAAACTGAGAGCTTTTCCTCTGTGGTCAGGAACAAGATAGGAATGTCCATTTAGTTTTTAAATAAAAATTGGGAGCATTAGGGTTGTGTGTGTATAACGCCATGTCTAAATTTTGCATTCCGTATTTTAGGGTGATTTGTCTATAACTGGTAACATATCTTTTGTTTTTAAATGTCTAAGACAGAGGCCAAGCATTGTAATTTCCATAGTGTTCAGGTTGCGAACACGTGATAGTGTGGCTTTAATGCTTATCAGTTAATCCTAAGTGTATATTTTTACAAAAGCACTGTAACTTAAGAGATTCAAAATAGAAAATGAGTTGTTTTGATTGCTAGCCACACCTCTTCCAGAGCGTCATCAGTTCCTGAGTCTCTACAGTCAAGAAGCTTACCTTCCAACGGGAAATAAGTACATCACACGCACCACACCCAGAGGAATCTGTGGCACATGTCAGGGGCCTCACCAAGGACTGGTGGCAGGGGTTTGTATCCTGGTGCAGGCAATAAGAGGGTAAATTGTCTCTATAACTCTTAAAAGTAATAATAAAACGGACTCAAATTCACTCTGCCTGTTTTATTGTCATGTGCATGTAAACCTAAACAATATCTGTGGTAAAGTACTCTTCCTGGAAAAAGTCTGAATTTTAGACACCATGGTTATAGAAGTGTTTCATTAATATATATACATGTACACACACGTATGTTTCAAATTATTTTATCAGTTATACTTTAATAAATATGGTTTTGTTGGCGGAAAATACTTAGAATAATGGAGGGTTAAATGAGTGACTCTGTCATTTTTTGGGACTGGCTGCACAGGCCCGCATCCTCTGCCAGTGGCCTTCAGCCCTGGATCTAAGGCATATGATGCTAGCACTGTGGTTGTAAGGATGAAGAAATGAAGAAATAGAATTTGAATCATTTCAATCCATTAGTTCTAGTATCTACTTAGATACTTAATTTGTATTTAAAATTTAAAATAGGGAAATATAATGTAAACTGCAAGTTGTAATATATTCATTAAGGAGAAAATTTTAATTCATATATAAGACATTTTGAAGAATCTGAGGTGTATATTTAAAATAGAAATTTATTCTGTTGGGGTTGTTAAATTGTTTAAAACTGACCAAATCAAGAAACTACTGAACTATCCATATTACTGAAAATCATTCTGTCCCATAACAGAAGGGATTTTTCAAATCCTGTGCTCTAGGTGTCCAAAACATTGGTGCACCCCAGTAGATAAGTCAGTAAGGGGAGCAGGTAGCTAATGATTATCTCCGCACTTGGGCCATCCGTGGTCGCTGTCTTGAGGAAGAGTGGCCAGGATGTATGCAGGGACAGGTGAGCCCGTTGTGGATGCTGTCTGTGGCTTACTTGCTTACGTACTCACTTGGGACTTACTTGCAGCCCTCTGCCTTTGCCTGCAAAGTCTGTAGCATGCGCTCTCGGGTTCCTGAGGCTCAGACTGACTAAGGCAGCAAGGAAGGCGGACGACAGTAAGCATCTCCATACGGGGCTGTTGCATGACTTGCTAAAGCAAATGTGGAAATGAGGGAGATCGGGACTGTTTACTGCCAGGTGCACATTTGCCACAGATTTCTTCAAGAGCACTAAATACCAGTTTTGATTCAATTTGAATAGGGAAATTGCCTGAACTATTTTAAATCACAAGGTCATTGTTCCCGCCAGCTGAGGCAGTAGTGACTGGCTCGAGACTGTTGCCCCAGTGACCTGTTTGAATAAGAAAGCCGAAAGTTACCAGGAAGATTGGTTTAGTAATAAAAATGAAACAGAAGCAACTAGATAAAGAACCAAACATCTTAAGAGGCATTTTTGAAAGAAGAGGTTGTCTTTAGGAGAATGTTAAACAGTATTGATCCAGCTTCTCAAAAAATTAAAAAGTACATAATTTTAAAATACCTGAAAGAAGGGAAACAAGGATTCCAAAATATACCATCAAAGAGGGGAAAACGAAAGGTGAGCTCGAACACACATAAAATCGAAGAGAAATAAGCATCTTCCTCCCCTTGTGCACATGTATTTTGAACATAAGTCCATCTTTGTGTTTCATTATCATGTTCTAGGTTAAGAAATGTTAGAGAAAGGGACAGAAAGAGGTGGTGGTTTGGGGGTTCTTGAAAGATGACAGTTGAACTATGACACTGGAATTTATTAAGATAAAGATTATATCACATAAAGGCTGGATTTTAAATTTCATTTCTATCTTCACCAGTGTGCACCCCTACCTGAAATATGAACACCTTTAGGGTGGAGGCGATGACTTGTAGTAAGAGCTCGATGAATGTTTGATGAGGAGGAGTAGGTAACACCACAGGGTATGCTCAAGTTTATAGTGGACGGTGGACAGCACATCAGAGAATGAGTCCTGCAGCCATAAATATTTAATGAAGTCAAATAATTTATTAGTAGAATATCTTCATTCATCCCTTCAATGATATTATTTAGTACAGAAAGCAAATCTTCATTCCTTTTTTAAAAATTGTATTTATTTGAGAGAGAGAGAAAGCACAAGAAGGAGAAGCAGACTCCCCGCTGAGCAGGGAGCTGATGTGGGACTCCATCCCAGGACCCTGGGATCATGACAGACACTTAACTGACTGAGCCACCCAGGGACCCCTCTCCATTCCTTTTTGAATTCAGATCACCATAGGAAGAAATTGTGAATGTCCATATATAGTCTACATGAAGCCATCAAATGGTTGTAACCAAAGAGATGTATGGATCACTGTGTTAATCTTTTAAAAGGGGTTATATTTACATTCAGCATAGAATGTAGAGCAGATTGACAAGAAATGTAGATGCAGTGAAATTGTAAACTGAAATTGTCATAAATTTCTAAGGTGGTATTTCATCTGACAACCATTATTGTCATCTAACAGTCGGGCTATGTAACTATAGAACCTTACAGTATTTACTAAAAGAGGTAAATCATAAAGGGCTTACGTCAGATAACTTTGGCTCTGGGCTAGTCTTAGCTACATAATTGCTCTAAAATTTTTGGCAAATCAGTTTACCCTTGGACATTACATTTCTGCATGTGTGTGCATGAGTGTGTGCATGTTCATGTGTGCATGTGCGCGCGAATATTTTAATGTTTATGAAAACGCTTTGTAGACTACAGAGTATATAAATTGTATATCACAAATTCCAAGATGTGCTTTACTTTTCATGTATTTGGTAACACTGAAATTAGGTTATGTCTTGTAAGTGCTATTTGTTCGGTGACGTTGACAGCTGTTTTTGTTATATACATTAAAAATGGTGACTCTTACATGGTATTAAAAGAAATATCCATCCATTTAGGGACCCAGGCTAATAAGAGTTTATGCCATTGTGTTTCAAGAATGCTCATGAGGTCCCCTCTGTTCCTTTCAGCCTAAAGGGAAAAAGACACAGGAGCACCCTGGGGGACATATATTTGGATCAGGCCATTTTAGATTATATTCACTTGGCCGGATCTTTATTATGTGACCTCACAAAACTATAAATTAGGCTAGGAATGGTAGTTTCTATTACCCGAAGGGAAATGTAATAAGTGGGGGCAGCTCCAGTCGGCCACATCCCTGAGCCTCAGCCCTCATTAATGATCATAGGGGCTACCTGCTGGAAGATGCTCTCTCTGACTTTGCTGTTTTTGATTTTGCAATATACACCTGTTTCCTTCACTGAAGTTATCATTTTTCTTTTAATAAACTTTAATCATTAATTTTCTTTTCTTCGTACCCCTGGCTACAAATATCGTATGTGTGTTTTTTTTTTTTCTCTAATGTATCCGCACAACTATCCACAACAAATATAATGATCTCATTGTAGTTTTAATTTTGCTTTTTCCTGGTGACTAATACTGTTGAACATCCTTTCATGTGCTTATTTACCATCCTTATAAACTCTTCAGCAAATTTCTTTTTTTCTCATTATCTAATCTGATTGTTTTTGTTATTTTTAACTATTAATTTTTTATTATCATTCATGTATTCTAGATAAAAGTTCTTGGTCATATACCTGGTTTGCACATCATGTAGCTTGCTTTTCAAACTTTGAGAATTTGAGAAAGTCAATTTTGTCATTATTTTCTTTTATGGATTGTGCTTTTGGTGTCAAATCTAAGTCA
The DNA here is from genome assembly GCF_011800145.1 of Mirounga leonina. Classification (NCBI taxonomy): domain Eukaryota; kingdom Metazoa; phylum Chordata; class Mammalia; order Carnivora; family Phocidae; genus Mirounga; species Mirounga leonina. Next base: position 17,231,634 of record NW_023270380.1, on the reverse strand, counting down.
CTCTTGCTTAACCCTAGATCCTGAATATTTTGTAATCATTTTCTAAAAGTTTTATAGTTTTATATTTTATATTTAACCCAGTTATCCATTTTGAGTTATTTTTTGTGTAAGGCATGAGATTTCAGCCTGTTTTTTTCTTTCACCCATGGATTTCCACTTGCTCCAGCATCATTTCCTGAGAAAGCTATCCATGTCTCTACTGACTAGTAGAAACAATAGTTTTTGCACTATTGTCAGAAACTAGTTGGCATATTTCTGTGGATTTTTTTTTTTCCAATAAAGATTTTGCCCCATTGGTCTGTATGTCTGTCCCTGTGCCAGTACCACCCAGTTTTGATTATTGTGGCTATATAATAAGTGTTAATCTTGGGCAGACTGATTCTTCCCACTTTATTCTCCTTTTTCAAGGTTTTAGTCTTGTGCATTTTTATTTCCATATAAATTTGAAAATAATCTTGTCTATATCTACAAAAATCTTTCTGGGATTTTTTATATGAAATTGCATTAAACCTACATATCAGTTTAGGGAGAACTGACATATTTACTATGTTGATACTTCCAATACATAAATACAGTAGGTCTCTCCATTTATTTAGATCTTCTTTGATTTCTTTCATCAGTGTTATGTAGTTTTCAGTATACACATACTACACATATTTTATTAGAATTATACCTAATTTCTCTTTTTTTAGAGTGTACATGTTATTATATTTTAAATTCCATATCCATGAGTTAATTGCTTTTATATAGAAATATAATGGGTTAGTTTATATTATCTTGTATCCTGCAACCTGGCTGAACCACTTAAGAGGCCTAGGAATTTATTTATGGATGCATTTGGATTTTCTTCATAGGTAATCCTGTCATCTGCAAATAGAAACAGTTTTATTTATTCCTTTCTGATCTGCATAAATTTTTTCCTTTTCTTGCCATATTGCACTGACTATAACTTCCATCAGTATGTTCAATAAAAGTAGTGAGAGCAGATAACCTTATCTTATTTCCAATTTTAAGGGAATAGTAGTCTTTCACCACTTATATTACCTGTGGATTTTCTGTGGATAATCACTATCAATTTAAAGAAGTTCCTCTCTAGTCTTGTTTTAGAGTTTTTACCATGAGTGACTGTTGGATTTTGTCAAGTGCTTTTTCTGCATCATTTGACAAATCATGTGATTTTTCCTTAGCCAGTTAGCATGGTAGATTACATTTATTTATTTTTGAATATCGAAGCAGACTTCTTTCCTTGGAATAAATAGTACTAGGGCATGAAGTATAATTCTTCTTACATATTTGTGAATTTTATATGATAATATTTTGTAAAGTATTTTTTTTTTTTAAAGATTTTATTTATTTGCGAGAGAGAGAATGAGAGACAGAGAGCATGAGAGGGAGGAGTGTCAGAGGGAGAAGCAGACTTCCTGCTGAGCAGGGAGCCCGATGCGGGACTCGATCCCGGACTCCAGGATCATGACCTGAGCCGAAGGCAGTCGCTTAACCAACTGAGCCACCCAGGCGCCCGTAAAGTATTTTTTTAATCTGTAGCTGTGAAGAATATTGGTCCTTAGTTATATGTGATGGAGTCATTCCCAAAAATAAGTGAAGTATGAAAAACCTCACCTCTTTCCACATCCCTTTACAACACCTCCCATTTGTAATATAATTATGTCAGATATTTTATCTGCATTCATTTAAAACCACATCAGAGGACGTTATAAGTTTTGCTTCAACTGTCAAAGATAATTTAGAAAGTTTAAGAGGAAAAGCACAGTCCATTGTATTTTTCCAAGTTTTTTCTTAGCTGTGTGCTTCTTTCCCTACTGAGGTCCTAAGGTTCCTTAATTTATTGTTTTCTTTCTGTTTAGAGAACTTGCTCTTAGGCATTCATTTAAGGTAGGTTTGATGATGACAAATTACATCAGGTGTCCTCCATCTGATAATGTTTTGATTTCCTGTTTATTACAGAAAAGGTCATTTTCATTGCATATAGGATTCTAGGTTGACAATTCGTTTTTCTTCTCCTTCTTCCTCTTCTTCTTTCCCTCCTCCTCCTCCTTCTCCTCTTCTTCCTCCTTCCTCCTCCTTCTTCCCCTCCTTCCCCTCCTTCCCCTCCCCCTCCCTCTTCTCCTCCTCCTTTTTCTGTGAGCACTTGAAAAATGCTCTGTAAACTTCTCTACCCTCCATGGTTTCTTGTGAGAAACTCCTGTCATTCAGGTTTTTTTCCTATAGGTAAATTGTCATTTCTGTCTTGGTGCTTTCAAGATTTTCCCTTTGTCTTTAGTTTTCAGAATTCCAGCTATGATGTTGTGTGAATTGGGTGTTTTCTATTTTGGGCTCGCTCATCTTGAATCTGTGGGTTTATGTCTTTTGCCTCATTTGGAAAATTTTAGCCATGCTTTCTGCTAGTATATCTCAGGCACTCCCCACTATCCTCCCAGGACTCCGATGTCTGATATTTTGTTATGTAGTCCTGTTTTCTCTCTGTTATTTGAGTAATTTCTGTTGTTCTGTGTTCCAGGTTAGTGGCTCATTCCTGTCTTCCCCATTGTATTGTTAAGCCTGTTCATTGAGTTATTTCAGTGAGTGTGTTTGCATTTGGGTCTTCTTAGTAACTGTTTCTTTGCTGACATGTTCTATCTTTTCATTTGTTTCAAGTGTGTTTATAATTGTTCTTCTTAGCAATTTTGTGATAGCTATATTAAAATCTTTATCAGATAATTTTAACATCTCTCATCTCAGCATTGGCTTCAGTTAATCATCCTATTCCATTCAGTTTGAGATTTTCCTGATTTTTCTCTGATGTGTGATATTTAAATGGAAAATGGCATATTTTGGATAATAGGTTCTCTGGATCTTGTTTAAACCTACTGTTCTAGCTGCTTTCCTTGGACACTGCTGTGGTACAGGACATAGGGGGCCCCAGCTCCTTACTTTGGAGGGATCAGAAGTACATTTTGCCCATTCGGAAGGGTCTTTGTTAGTGCTGGGTGAGCGTGGAGGTTCTGGTTCCTGTAGGCATCAGCTGTCCCTCAAGGTAGTGGGCTTGTCACCCCTGGTGGGGATAAACTTACCAGCCCCTATATGTCCGCCTCTGACATCATTGTATCTTACGTCTTCGAGAACATGGAAGCATAGGCTCCCCACTTGGCCTTGGTGAAGGTGGAGTCTGTTTTTTTGTGATATTTATCTGGATTGGAGGAATTATCTTCTAAATATTTGCCATATTAGTAGGCTGCTCCTTTCTCTAATGCTTTGATGGGACTTTTTCTGTTTGTGCCTACTGGCTTTTCTGGGTTACTGGCTTCTTCAGTTATATTTCTAATATAGGAGTCAAAAAGAATACCCAGAGAAATCTCCCCTGTGCCCTTCCTTGGGTCTTGAGGTCCCCACACAGCTTGACTTTTCTATACACCTTCCAGAGAACCTTTTAATATATATTAATCTACAATGTAATATAAATATATATAAAATAATTAATGCCCAGCATCGTGTGTTATATTTAGTGGGAAGGATGGGGAATAGTATGTCTACTTAATGTTCCTGGAAGTCTTTGTAGACTAGTTTGTAAGAGTACTGGTTCTGAAATAATCATGGGTTCAAATTCTAGTTCTGTTACACAGAAAATCTGGACCATTAGGCAAGCCTCATCCCATATTTCCCTAAGAGTCTTTCCTTTAAACTAGAGATCACTTACAGTATCCATGTTAGCTATTACAAAGATCAAACATACACATTTCTGCAGTGTGTATAGCACATATTTAGCAACCAATTTACTTGAGCTACTATAAAATGAGTCCATTTTCTGTATATTCAGAATTTTTTATAAAAAAGTTAATTATAGAAAAAAGAGAAATCCCTAAATGGAGCATCTTTAATTCTAAAGATCTGCAGCTCCCCTAATGTGGTTTCCGTGATGTCCTGATCTCCACAGCTTTCCTTCATCTCAGTTGGCTCTGGAGAGCGTGGCCCCATGGCCACCAGAATCCTGAGTTCAGATTCGCTCCCATCAGCAGTTGTAGCAGAAGCTGTACAGATGCTACCCCTGTAGCTCGGGGACACATCCTCCTCTTGCCTTTGTATAACTGGGCATTACGACTGCATCAGCTCCGCGGGCGCTTGCACACGCACATGCACAGATGCACATGCATACACTCAGACATGCACACACATGCACACACAGCCTCACACACTGACACGCACACACAGACACACACATGCACATGCACATGTACACACAGACGTCCACACACAGACACGCACTGACACACACACGCACACACAGACACACATGTGCACATGCACACAGGCACACAAACACAGACACACACACAGACAGGCACACACAGACACATGCACACACACAGACACATATATGCACATGTGCGTACACAGGCACACACAGGCACGCACATACACAGACATGCACAGGCATGCACACACACATGTGCACATACACACACACAGGCATGCACGTACACAGACACATGCACCAGACACATGCACACACAGACACAGACACACGTGCACACACACATGCACACAGATGCACACACACATACGCACATGCACACACATGCTGCTGTGGGGTCCCCATGTTGTCCAGTTTCCTCCTGAGCCCATAGCTGCTCTTCAACAGGTATCTACGTGCAAAGAGGTGGGGAAGTATACTTGTGTCTTTTTTTTTTTTTTTAAGATTTTATTTATTTATTTATTTTAGAGAGCGAGAAAGCAGGGAGTGCACAAGCAGGGAGGAAGGGGCAGAGGCAGAGGCAGAGGAAGCAGCAGACTCCCCACTGAGCAGGGAGCCCAGGACCCTGAGATCATGACCTGAGCTGAAGGCAGACTGAGACACCCAGGTGCCCCTAATTGTGTCTTTCTAAAATACTTGTATTCCTTTTCACTAAAGAAAAGATTATATTTGTTTATAATGGAATTATTTTTAGGCTGGAATTAAAGTGTTTAACTTTTGAATGCTGACATTGGCTCCCCCAGTGTTTTATTTACATGAAACAGACATGAATTTGTGAGATTGTGTATTTCGAAAACCAGTGGTTGGGAAAACTGAGTAAAACCTGGATCTTGAAAAACCACATACATATATACATAATATCACTTTTTCAACACTTTATATGTTTCCTGTCTCTGCCTAGGAACTTAAAAACCCTACTACTTTACTCCTCCACAAATCCTTCCCAATTAAAAAAAAAATCACTTCAGTCCAGAGCTAGTGTTTGGTGAGGTTGGTTTTGTTTCCTTCTGCATCTTAGATGAAGTGTGTTTGGCAGGAATTCGCTGTTTGGCTTTCAGACGAGTGGGAAGCATCATCATGGTGCCCTGCATGAGATATTAGCTGTGTGCAAGAAGGGATTATGACCCTGGCGTTACCAACACGACGCTACAGAGAGAAGGCTAAATTTCCTCTCCGGCTCTCAGTACGACCAGCTTAATAGGTGACACAGCAAGGGTTCTGGACACACAAGCCCAGAGGGTCTTGTTCAATTTGGTGAACAACTTGTGACATCATAAATTATAATGCTACGTCTTCTGTTTAGCATTGTGATCTTGTGCTAGCTTTTGATAGTTCCTTTTGTATTAAAAACATTTGTTTTAAAGCAGTCGATCATATAAATGCTTAAAACTTTAAAATCAACGCAGTAATCCTGAAGAAAGGAAGAAATAGTGATGTTTTAAACAATGAATTTTCTGAAGTAACAGCTACACATTAGCCATGTATAAAGAAAAGAGTCTCCCATTGAAACTGAGAGAAATTAAAACTGTAATCTAAGATATAAAATATGGAGACAAACTTAATTTTAAATAATATCAAAAGTTCTAATAAAGATGCTTTTAAAAAGGGTAGGTTAATTAATTTTTGTAAAAAGGAGATTGAAGAATGATTTAACATCAACATTCAAATGCTAATTTAAATAGTACTTGTAATTTTTTAATTTCTTACTTAATTTATGATCACTGATGAGTCACTTAAGCAATTTAAAATTTAGGTACTATTTAATGTGTTAAATACTATTATCAGAAATTGTGTGTGTGTGTGTGTGTGTATACATACGGGGCTCAAACTCACGACCCTGAGATCAATACCCGAGCTGAGATCAAGAGTCAGACATTTAACCAACTGAGCCACCCAGGTCCCCAGAAATTATATTTTATTACCATTCTCAATGCAGAAAGTTTAGACTGTGCAGGCGTGTGAATATGCAAAGGGCAAGTTGCAGATTGATTGCAGTATGAAATACTTTAAGGGGAAAAACACATTGTTGTCTTATAAATTGACCATGTGGGCAACAAGTGTGATTTATCATTAACTGAAACACTTGGATTGAATGAATATGTTTTGTCCTGGAATTTACCTTCATCTTTGAAACAGATGGTCTTCATTCTATTGGTTGTCAGATTATATTTAAGAAAAAAAAAATTGTTTTGTGTGATTACTCTCTAAATTACCTAATACACATTATGTCATATGACCAAGTGTCTAACTTTTTAAGTAACTGAGTTTGGAAGAATCCCTTAAAAAATTCAGCCATATAGGATGACTAAAACTAGCTTTTATAGCTAACAAAGTAAATGATGAATGAGCTAATGAATTGACTTGTGAATCAAATTCTTTTGGGTAGTTTAATTAATTAGCTATAAGTTAAGAAAACATATTGTCAAAGCAGAATGCTGACTTTAAATCCAAATTTTATAATTTATTAGCTCTGTGAGTCAAGTTGAGGAAATTATTTAACTGTCCTGTCTGTCTCTTTTGTTGTTGTTATATTTGTTTAAATATATGAAGTGGGAATGATAATGCTTAGCTATCTCAGGGGTTCCTTGGATAATAAAATAATATAGTTATATAAATTAGGCTTATAAGATATCACACTTGGTAAATACTCATATTAGCTAATATCTTATTAACAATTTATAACTAATGTGATCTGCACTGATATTTAGGGAATCCTAGTTATAACCCAGACTAAGGTTTGTCTAGCAAAATATTTTTTCAATACAGAGACTTTATTTTTAGAACTGTTGTAGCTTCACAGTAAAATTAAGAGGAAGGTATGGAGATTTGCCATATGCCCCCTGACCCACCCACAAGCACAGCCCCCCCCCCCTTATCAGCACACCCTACTGCATCAGTGCATTTGTTACAACTGATGAATATTCATTGACACATCATCATCCAAGGTCCATACTACACATTAGGATTCACTCTTGCTTTTGTACATTCTCTGGGTTTGGACAAATGGATAATTATATGTATCCATTACTATTAAAAATAATGCAATATGTTATGGGTAAAAATAGCAAATAAAATAAATTTCTAAAAACACCATACAAAAGAAGCCAGGCAAGAATGGAATAAAGAGGAAGAAAAATGGAATAAAATTCAGGGGCGGTAGAAACAGAATACACATTAAAAAAAAAAAAAAAAAGGTAGACCTACATCCAGGCATAGTTTCTTAGATTAAAGTTCAATAGACTGATTGTCTAATGCCATGCTGTATGGAAATCACAGAAGTCCCCCTCCTGTCACCTTCCAGTCATTATCTACACACAAGAAAGACTGTCCTGACATCTAATAGCAGTTATCTTTTTGTCTGTTTTAAAACTTGGTATAATTAGTATCTTACCTGAGGCACTCCTTTGTGTCTGCCTTATAGTAGTTCTCCTTATCCATGGGGGTACATTCCAAGACCTCTCGTAGACGCCTGAAAACGCAGACAGTATGGAATCCTACATGTGTTGTGTTTTTTGCTGTACATACACACCACGATAAAGTTTAATTTGTTAATGACAATAATAACTATAGCAGTATGTTGTGATAACAGTTCTGTGAATGTGGTCTCTTGCTCTCTCAAACTACGTTATTGCACTTGCTGGGAGGACGTGAGGTGATAAAATGGCTGTGTGTACAGATGCAGGAGGTGAATGAGGTAGGCCCGCAATGCAGTGGGAGGCTGCTGACACCCTTCTGATGCTTCATCAGGAGGATCCTCTGCTTCCAGCCCCAGTCAAGCACAGGTGACTGAAACCGCGGGGAGTGGGGAGGCGGTGGGGGGACTGTATTTCATTAGCATTTTGCCTGTGACATGCATCCGTGCTGTTGCTGGGAGGTACCGTTGTTTTCTTCGCTGATACCCACCTTCTTCTAATCCACCTGATGAGGAATCCGCGTGCGTGTATCCATTCTGGTAATTGGCATTTATGAGGTTTACCATTGGAACCATTGTGAGGAGTGCTAATGTGCACACTCATAATCTCCCTGCACGCATATCTGTGTTACACGTGTATACCATTGCAGGGGAGTGTGTACCTAGCAGCCACACTCTTGCACCATAGGGTATGGGCGTGTTTACCCCAGTCCTTACCAGAAGTGGCTTTATGAATTTAGCGTTCTGTCTGCAGCAAAGGGGTTGCTGGCTTGCTCCACATTGTTGTCAAAACTTGATATTTATTGATTTCCCCACTGTGCTCCTGCTCTTTTCCGCGTGGTGGCATTTTATTGCAGCTTTATTTTGTATTTTCCTGATGCCTCCTGAAGTTGAGAACTTACGTATTTGTTCATAGTGGTGTCCAGCTAGCCCAGCAGCACTTGCTACTAGGATAGTAGTTTTTACTGCGTTGAAGTGTCGTGTTCATTGTATTTCATGTGACTGACTGTACATGGTCCAAGTATGAATCATCTGGGTAGTTTCACTGATACACATCCTCTGTCCCTCCATCAGTCACGGATTGGTCAATGTTAACATAGCTTCACACTTGGGCTCTGCACCTGGTATACGACTTGTTCTTTTCTGTGCAGTTCTTTTTTTTTTTTTACACTATTAATAGACACTTTGGTTTTTCACATGAATTTTAGAGACAAAGTTGTATGTTCATATGCAAATATAGTCACACTCTACTGATTTTATTTGGATTTCTCAAAATATATAATTTGGAGGAGGGGAATGATAAACCTACTATAGTGAGACCTTTAATTCACGATCATAGTATCTGCTTTTTAAAGTTTATTCTTTGAACAATTTCTTTAAATAATATCTTTTTCACATTTTTGTGTATAGAGATAAAGGAGACCTTTGTTAGATTCATTCCTAAATATGTGGTAGTTTCAGTGCTATTATAAGTAGTATTCTCTTTATTTTTTTAAAGATTTATTTATTTATTTTAGAGAGAGAGTGTGCCCGAGTGGGCTGGGGGGTAGCAGAAGGAAGGAGAGAGAATCTCAAGCAGACTCCCCACTAAGCATGGAGCCCGACACGGAGCTCGATCCCACAACCCTGAGATCACAACCTGAGCCAAAACCAAGAGTCAGACGCTTAACCAAATGAGCCACCCAGGTGCCCCTTAGTAATATTCTCTTTAAATGTTCATTTTTTTCTTTGACATCATGATGACAGGCATCCTTTTTGTTCCTATTCTGAGGAGGAATTTCTTCATCATTTTACAGGCTAGTCTAGCATGCGTTTTCTACAGAGATTTATAGATAAATTTTTATCCTGTTAACGATGTATTATTATTCTGACTTTGTCAGTTTAGAATTTTGTCAAATACAGTTTTGGAATCTACCTGATGATTAATTTTTCTTTTTCTTTTTTTACTTATGTTGAGTCACAAAGATTAATTTTCTAATGTTAAACCACTTGTACAGTAAATTCCACTTGGTCATGATTCATTACCTTCTTTTTGTATTTAGTGGAATATTTTTATACTTCATACAAGATAGGATTTTCCATCTGTATTCATGAGAAATATTGTTCTGTAATTTATGACTTTTATAGTCTTTGTCATGTATTCATTTTGTTTTGTTGGATTTGTCTCCCTTTTAAAAAGTCAACGTTTATAATACAGAAACTTTCATTAAATTAATAACAGGCAAAAACTTGAATACTTTATAAAAAATAATTATATAAAAATACAAAAAATAGCACCTGAAAATGTGCTGAACATCATTTTCATCATAGATTTGCAAGTTAAGCTTCAGTAAGATGGCAGGTCCTACTCACTCGTTCAGAAAGAAAAGTGGTTGGAAATCTGTTTCATTGTCCCTGTCCTTCTCAGGTTTTACCTCTTAGTGGTCCTCTAGCCCAGCCTCTAGCCAGCCTTCCCAATCAGGCTCCTGCAGGCTCTTAAGCCACTTTGTTTTTAAGAGAAATTGCCTTAACTCTTTCGTGTCCAGTCTGCCTGTTTCCCCAGCTCATTACATGACAGGATGGGCAAACCAACTCCAAATCTAATCCTCCAGCCAGTGCCCGGGTTGGACCAAAGCCTGCCAGGTCAGCTGTCGATGCTCACTGCTCCTCTGAAAGCTTCTTGCTTCTCTGGAATCTCTCTCCTCTTTAAGCACTGTTGTTTCTGGAACTCTCTATACCTTTGAGTAGATGTCTGCTGTCAAGGGGGAGCTTTGGTTCCCCAGGTAGTATCCAGTCCTACCAAGTGCTACCTAGAAGCATCATTTACTGGAAGCATATACTGGAAGCAGTATACATTTTTTTAAGATTATTTATTAGATGCAATATATGTTAAGAAAAAAAAAAAAGAAGAAGAAGAAGGTAGCGGGGGAAATCGGAGGGGTAGACGAACCATGAGAGACGATGGACTCTGAAAAACAAACAGGGTTCTAGAGGGGAGGGGGGTGGGAGGATCTGTTAGCCTGGTGGTGGGTATTGAGGAGGGTACACTCTGCATGGAGCACTGGGTGTTATGCACAAACAATGAATCATGGAACACTTCATCTAAAATTAATGATGTAATGTATGGGGATTAACATAAGAATAAAAAAAAGATTATTTATTAGAGAGAGAGCACAAGCAGGGGGAGCGGCAGGCAGAGGCAGAGGGAGAAGCAGGCTCCCCGCTGAACAGGGAGCCCGACGCGGGGCTCAATCCCAGGACTCTGGGATCATGACCTGACCCGAAGGCAGACGCTTAACCAACTGAGCCACCCAGGCATCATCACAGTATACATTTTTAATTTAAAAAATAGTTTTGCTATGGTAACATAGCAAAGTTGGAAAAAATGTCAATACCTACTCTGAACCTGACCCTGTGTCAGGCATTAGGGGAACAGTAATGATCCTGAGATGCTATTCCTTCCAATCTTCATGAAGCTTTTCTGTTATGAAAGACAAAGATGTAACCAAGTCAGTCACAAAACAAATACTTCATAAAAATGGAAGTAAATATTCTGACCTGGAAAGTATTTCCTTCCAGTAGGAGTAGACTGTCCTTTTATTAACCAACTTCTGCCTCATCTCTCACACACGCTATAGCACTCCTTCACCCAGGGGAAATGTCAAACACAGGAATTTTAATGTATAAAGAATTTTTGTAGGAGGAATAAACACTCTTTAAGAATTCCTTCTATTAGTATTTTTTTTTAAGATTTTATTTATTTATTCATGAGAGACAGAGAGAGAGAGAGGCAGAGGGAGAAGCAGGCTTCCAAGGAGCAGGGAGCCCGATGTGGGACTCAATCCCAGGACCCTAAGATCATGACCTGAGCTGAAGGCAGACGCTTAACCATCTGAGCCACCCAGGCGCCTATTAGTTCTATTAGTATTGACTGCAAAAAATAACAACAGACGAGAATGTTGAAACAGTTTTGTATATATTTCTAGGGTATACTCTCTACGTGAGAAGTGGTTGCTTCTTCTTTACTCTTAAGGTGTGTGCAAGAAGCAGATGGCATAATTCAGTTATTAACAGGTGGCACAACAGGTAAGAAATGAGAACAATTTAAGGGCAAGTGAACGCTAGGGAGCAATATCCATCCTGGCATATAGGGAATTAGGCGTGAGGTTCTCATTAGTTCTAATGAGTATGTGTGGCCAATCTGGAGTTTTCACATTGAATCAGCACGAAGCTATGTAGCACAGGTGTTTAATTGTCTCTTGATCCAACATCTGAATAGATTAAAAGACCGTAGAACAAAGCCCTCTCACTTGCAAAAACAGAAAGACCTGGAAAATATTACTATGTTAAATTAGAAAAATTTAAGAAAATTTGAGGAGTCTATTGAGCAAAACTTAGCTTCATCTCATTTAATAAATTTTATATATAGATGTGTGTTCTTGTACGTGCAGTGGTAATACAGTAAAATATTGAAAATTTTATAATGTCAGTATTTTTGTGTGTGTGGTTCAATTTTTAATACTATTATTTTTATTCAAATATATTTGATAGAACAAAACTCATTTTCTGGTATCTAAGCACTAAAAGTTTCTTCAATGATATGTTTGCCAAAATGTCCCCAGTATACTAGCGGATGCTTCGGTGCATGTGGATGTACTTGTGGTTTCTGTCCCGTTCAGTGAGGTAGCAGCTCCCTTAGCTTGTTGCGGAACCTTGGTCGTGGGACGAGCGTAGGGAACCCATGTGTGCTGTCTTTTCTACTCATATTTATCTACTTGGTTTGCTGTTTTTGTATGGCAGATTTGCAGACATCACCAAAAAACTTGATATTAGGTCCTAGCAACCCCAGAGAATTGTTTTCTTCAGGTCATATTTCACAAGATACTGGAGAGATACTTCATAGTGACTTTACTGCTTCTGAATTTACTGTGTATATGGTTTAGCTATAAAAGTTCATTTGGTTTTAATATTTAGACTGTTTCTTTGCTTGTTGTCCTCATTTGGGATGTTATATTTATATACGATTTGCTATTTTTTAAAAAAACAAATGTTCAGCCTTTAAAAAAATCACATTCCTTTGAAGATGACAAAATCAGCATTGAGAATATGTGATGAGGTTTGTTAGAGGAAAGTTAATCTGTGGATTAAGTCAAATGTATGTTTATCCAAGAAAAAATTCCTGTTCCTATACATTGTGTGATTCACTGATATCTCTAGTTCTGCAAACATGATTTTGGAGAACTTCTATGTCCTTTTCCACTGTACACTGTCCTGGGCAGGCTCTTTAGCCTTCTGGATGTCTGACTTCTGCTAGATAATAAAAATAGGAGTATTTTCAGGATTAAAGGAGACAGAAAATGAACGGTGTTTGGAATCTTAAGAGCTCAACAAATACCAAGTCTTCTTCTATTTCTCCTACTTTTGCAACGAAGAAAATCACTTGGCTCCCGTGTAAAACATAAATCATTCCAGTGTTCCAGTGTCATGTGTGTGATTGCCTAGATCTGTGTTAGGGTTTGGGAACTTCATATATAATAAATACCCCCGCATGGGATCCAACAATGGTCTCTGAACGAGAATATGAGACATGTTATCCTAGAGAGGGTGCTATTTATATTAAAAGATTAAAAGGTGCCATTGTATAGATCCTAAAAAGATAAGTAACTCTGCTCTTTTGGCTCCTCATTTAAGGAAGAAAAGGTAGAATAAATAAGTTTAAAATATATCTTCATATAAAGCCCCTGTTTCTGAAGATAGTCTATGCTCCTCCCACTAAGAGGGCCGTTTTTCTTTGCAGCTTTATATCACGCATGAGTTTTGCAGTTAGTGAATGAAAACAGTGTTGCATTAATGAGAGCCCACAGATGTATTTTACTAATTAAAATAAACATTGGAAAAGAAATGTTACATCTCTGTGATTCTCATATGTTGTGAAGACCAATACTTTGTTTCCAAAAACATGCATACAATATTATTTCTAATCGTAACATCATTTTTTTTTAAAGATTTTATTTATTTTTTAGAGAGCGAGCGAGAGAGAAACAGCATGAGAGGGGAGAGGGTCAGAGGGAAAAGCAGGCTTCCCGCTGAGCCGGGAGCCCGATGTGGGACTCGATCCCAGGACCCTGGGATCATGACCTGAGCCGAAGGCAGATGCTTAACCATCTGAGCCACCCAGGTGCCCCGTAACATCATTTTTTAAAGTAAAGGTATTTTTTTTTTATGAGACTTTTTTTTTTTTTTAAGATTTTATTTATTTATTTGAGAGAGAGAGAATGAGATAAAGCATGAGGGGGGGAGGGTCAGAGGGAGAAGCAGACTCCCTGCTGAGCAGGGAGCCCGACGCAGGACTCGATCCCAGGACTCCAGGATCATGACCCAAGCCAAAGGCAGTCGCCCAACCAACTGAGCCACCCAGGCGCCCTAAAGGTATTTTTTTATTCAGTCATGTCCTGTGTTAGAAATTACTAAAAATAATGAAAATAAAAATTACTAAAATAACTGCAAACATATGCACACAGAAATAGAAGAAAGACAATCATCCAGAAATATTTTATGAAAAGTTCTCCTCGATTATTATTGCAAGTGTGCAGTCTTCATTTTTCCAGGTTATCAGCATTTCCAACAAGCTGCTTCTGCTGTATGCAGGAATTTTCTAGGCTCATAGGAATGATCAGGCCTCTATAGCAGACCTCAGGCTCATCATGGTAAATGGCTCACTGATGCTAAGATACAGAGCCTCACGTGCTGCTCACGTCTCCAGCAGCCGTTAGCTTGTTTTCTGTTCCTCCCCTCCTCAGTGTGAAGACTTTGACATATCTTGTTTTTGTAGGACATTCAAACCTTTTATCAGTTCAAGATCATTATGAAGTCTGGTTCTCACCTTCGGCTTTTTCTAGTAAGAGGATTAACCATGACAACAGTGTACGTAGCTGGGCACAGTGTTGGTGCCTGCATCCGGTGGCCATCAGCAGCAGCTCCATATCCCTGACACTATGCTACATGCCCTATTTTCTTAACTAAGAAAATCATGATTGTCCAGGAAAATACTTAAAAATATTTTGGGATACTTGGGTGACTCTGTTGGTTAAGCATCTGACTTGAGTTTGGCTCAGGTCATGATCTCAGGGTCCTGGGATGGGGCCCCATGTCAGGCTCTGTGCCCAGCGGGGAGCCTGCTTCTCCCTCTCCCTTTCTCCCTCTCCTTTCCCCTCTCCCTCCCTCTCCTCCACTGCCCCCCCAGTCTCTCCATTTCCTTCTTATTTTATGTTTTTCTCTGTCCTTTCCCTTCCTTTTCATCTTTCTGTCTTTATTTTTCTTCTAATAGAGTCAAGGACTTGGCAGAAGAATATTCTGAAGAGAAAGAGAGATGCTTTCATGTATTTTCATCCCATAGTTTGCGTTAAAACCTGCAGATCAAATCAGTGGTTTTAACGGAAGTTGTTGATACTATAAAACATGGATGTGTATATTCTGGACGGATTGCTGTCCTGTAAAAGTTGTCATCACTAATACAATGTAGGGACTGACTGCCTTGATGTTCTTGCTTTGTGTGAGAAACGTATTTTCTTCAGTCTTGACTTTCTGTTCTTTCCCTCAGTGTGTGGCATGGGCGTGCCTCTGCCGCCTGCCGTTCACCAACCCTGAGGATCTTTACAGTCCTCTACCTGTTCTTCCGCTGAGCAGCGGGAGTGATGTCCTTCTAGCTTAGGCCCACATCTCCTGAGGCACACCTCAGCACTTTGACCAAAACAGATGGAGCACATGTGTGTCTGACTCCATCTGCATTGATTGAGTCCAGAAAGATCTTAGCAGGTGTAACTCATGGACGTTCAGTTAGAGTCAGAGTGTCCACTCAGTGACTTAGTTCCTCCAGTTTCTGTCCTCTACCCCCAACATTGGGAAATGCTTTGTGGAAGAAAGCAAGCAAGTGAAGGAAGTTACTATCTTCTACTTTACATTGCAGTTACAGTTCCACTTTACCTATGTATTTGTAAGAGAAGACGTTGAATCCTTGCAACGTCTGCATTTCTGATGCCACGTAAATGTCCAAAAACTGGCCTTGTATTTATGCTGTGGTTTTGTTCATGAAAACAGATTGTGTTTATGATGGGGTATACTAGTTGTCTGGTTTAATAGAATATGAGTTAACTTTCAAGCATATGCTAAGACAAATTTATGTAACTTCCATTTATCCAGTGTCTTTTTCTACCCACCAAAGTCTTGTTTATGTGCAAGCAAATATATTTGTTGGGTGTTTGCTGGTTTTTGTTTTGCCTTACACAAATACAGTTTATTAACAGAAAGCAATACTTGAGGGGTAGGTTCATGGGTGGTGACCTCCCATCTTGCAGGTGTGGTCAGAAGGGGTGGGGATGACATCCTCAATCTGCCCTATTTTCATTCCTAAACAGGCACAAGCTCCAAGGGCCGAGTGTACCCCAGGTGCTGGGGTCTTGGTCCTATTTCCTACTGTGACCCAGAGTTTGATGTGCAGAGCAGTGATGCCCGGCTCTTGCATCACTGAGCCACACTCAGGGTGGCCAACATGTGGGCATAGGCCCAGGATGCAATTTGGCCTGCCTTAATTGTCTTCCCCCAGCCACATGGCAGATGGTCTCCTTGCCAGACATATTGGTCACATGGACACAGTGTCACTGAAGGTTGAAGAATGTGGCAGACTCCAATATGTCCTCTCCTTTAGGCGCCTGCTGTTCAAGGCTGATGACTAGTTCTCTTCCTCCCCTTCTGAGATGCCATTCCTGCATGCCATCTCCAGACTGCCATGGGAAAGCTACTTGCTGGTTTTTATTTATAGGTCTGCAAGCAAGCTCTGAGCACAGTAAGCCATTTTTGAAAGATATTCAAGATATTGAGTATCTTTTTGAAAGATATTGAAAGATTTATTGAAAGATATCTCCCATTTTAAGAATTGGTACATTTAACTACTGGGAAGTAAGTGTCACATGTAAATTGGAAATTAAATTATACCCCACATATGAAACTTCCAGAGTAATATTCTCAGTTGTCCTCCAAAGACAAAATTGACAAATACTTTATAAGTAAAAAACCAGGTTCATTAGGAGAAAAGTAACTGAATATGTATTTCTGTATAACATCAGATTACAATTTTTTATTTCAATTATTTTCAATTGACTTTTTAACTGATTATCTCTAGACAGAGTGGGGTATATGGAATCCATGCCGTTTTGCTAAATTGGTTGTATATTGCATCTGAGACCAGTATCAGCAGCCACCTTAAATCTGTATTTCTGTTTAAATAACAGTAATTTACTTACAGGATCATGTTTTATCCTAGACTGTCCTAAAATTATCGAGTGATTCGGTCCCCAGCCAATGAATAATTTCCCGTTGACAGATGAACTACCTTTACAGGTTGCCCTCTACTCACGGTAGTGATAACTCCATGGAATCACTTTGAAATACACCATTTTCCCAAGTTGTCATTAAGGAAATGAGGATTCAGTGTTAAACCATTTTTTAAAAACATAATTTTAAATAACAAGTCTCATGGAAATCAAATTTTCTGTGCACCAGACTGGTTTTAGCATAAGCGGTGAATGTTAGTGAAACCTCCAAGGTCCTCCTGTCAACAAAGCATTGACAAATACATCAATGAATTTCATAGGAAAA
The DNA here is from genome assembly GCF_011800145.1 of Mirounga leonina. Classification (NCBI taxonomy): domain Eukaryota; kingdom Metazoa; phylum Chordata; class Mammalia; order Carnivora; family Phocidae; genus Mirounga; species Mirounga leonina. The sequence goes on along the minus strand of NW_023270380.1, from coordinate 17,214,340 downwards.
ATAGGAAATGACATTATTTTATATCCCCATCTTGTTAGTGAGTGCACTAATCTGCTTTTTAACAAGAGGTAACCAAGGACAATAGAAAAAGCAGAAGCTTATTCTGATGCTGTGTGCAGATTACTCGGGCCCAGGAACACTTGCGGCCTCATACTTGGAGCAGTATGTCTGCCCATTCTGTCTCTCAAGAATGCTGAATCCAGTCTGAGGGGAGGAGGAGTAGAAGAGAAAAACAGAATTACTGCTGCTGAGCATTACCAGGGCAGTGACACCGAGTCAAGCACTCCGCTGGCATGGCGAGGCACTGAGCATGGCAGGGAGCAGGAGTAGACCGCTCCCGGGCTCCACACACCCACACCCACACAGAACACATTGATTATTTTACCAGTTGTTAACTGAATCACAGAGAGAGCAAATAAGTTCACACTGTTGAGAATTTTACCAAATCTGTATCTTAATGTGGAAGAAATGCTAAAATCTAGACCAGCTTATCTCTAAAGCTCATTCTCTTTTGATTCCACCCAAAATACGTGGGTGTGCATGTGTGTATTTTATATATTCATGACTGTTGTCTTAAGGGCAACGGTGTGTGCCTTTCATTGATGACAAGTGTTCAGACTCCTAATAACTAAGGTTTTATATATATAAGTGGACTCACATCACCCATATCAACACTCAAAACCTGGACTGAGAGCAGACTTCTCATGGCTTCATTCACAGCTGAATGTACTGGAAGAGTATCTTCAAACTTTTTAGGAATAATACTTCCTCACCTCAGATTCTGTATCTAGCCAGATTATGTTCCATGAATAATGGTGGGACGAAGACATGTCAAAGATCTTACCACACCCAGAAACTCAAAAAAGTCTTTTCTGGATATTTTCTTCAGTATGAAGAAGTGGATCCAAAAGAAAGAAGTATAGAAAGTGCTAATTCACGCAGAGCAAAGACAGTTGCAAATGTGAGCAAATCTGAACAAACCATGACTTAAAAAAATAATAATCCGAATATGTTTGAAGTATTTAGATGTAAACTGGAATGGCAGTTCAAGCCCAGAGTGATATGGACATGGCATGGATAAGCCGCTCTCGGCCTCAGGGAGAATTGGATGGCAGGCGGCCTGAGCCCAGTGGCTTATGGGGATTCCTGCTCTCGGTCTCCATGACTCTCCCCAGCTTGTGTCTCCACTGGCTATGTCAGGGTTTAAGTGTCTTACCGGTTAGCAGAGGAAGAAGGTTATCCATGGAAGAATAGAAGTAATCTATGCAATAAAATAAATAATGAGAGTAAAAATTTAAGTCAGGCTCTCATTATATAGATAATAAAATTAATGAAGATGAGCACAGGTTTTGCTGTGTTGAATTCTGTTATTGATAATGAACCTAAGATTACTGATGATTATTGATAAATAACTGGATAAATAATGAAACTTTTCACTGACTCTTATTATAAGTGATGTAAATGTGTGTTATTGGCACCTTTACTCCTATTTTGAATATCTTGTGTTTTGTGAAGATTAAGTAAGGTAATGTTTATGAATACATATCACAGTGCATGGAAGGTATTAAGTGCTCAATAAAGACAGAAAATGATGATATTGGAAAATAGGGGAAAAAATCAGACTTCTTAAGAATGCAGTTATCTCTCACTCTCCATTTCTGTTCCTCCTCTTTTTCTTTATACATTGTGACCTGATTTGACATTTATTCTGACCTGCCATCATAGAACTGTAAATTTTGTATTTCAGACATTTGGATTAAGAATATTTAGATGCAGGACTGATAGGCAATTTGAAGTAATTGTTATACTTGACACCGTTTATCCCCCAGTTAAAATCAAGGAGAACACAACAGTTTTATTTGTTAAACGAGCCACACTCATCAAGCATTCTCGCTAATGTTGTCTTGTAGAACGGCACTAGAAAGGGGCTGTGTTCTCATATTGCTGTGTGTTTCCATCCTCTGCCAGTTACAGATACCTCATTTGGGAAGGGTTCAGACTTGGCAAATCAGTTTTGAAGCTAATTCTAATTTATGAACACATAGCCATAGAACAATTTTTAAAGGAAATACACCTTTTATTTCAAAAGAGACAAAATTGAGAGATAGTGTTTTTTGTTTTAGAATGAATATCAGAAAGCAATAACAAGGAATTATGTGGTGAGGTCCAAGATGATTCTTGAAGAGAAGACAGACCTGTGGAAGGCTGTTTCCCAGAGTGGTCATAAACATCATAACATCCTGTCCTAGATTTTGATGTGACCTGACTCATGGAATAACAACTGCTCCCAGCTCATGTTTGAGTCATTCTAGAGGATGCATGCTTTGATGTATCATTCCCAGCCCAGGGAGTGAATAATTGGAGTTAGGACAGAAGACTATTCAGACGGTGTTAATGTTTGGAGTCTAACTTATTGCCCAGAAACAGACGTATTTCCACAGCCTTTGCCACATGGTTTTTGGTTCTTCCCACTGAATCTGTCATGATTTGCTTCGGCCAATAGGAGAAAGGCATATGTAACAGTGTGCCAATTCTGAGCCAAGGCCTAAAAAGCTTTTGGTATTTTTGTTTTCCCCCTTGCATCTCTGCCGTTAACATGAGAAAGCGTGCTTAGTTTAGCCTCCTGGTTAGCCCCCTGGTTCCAGGGCCTCTCAGTTTCCATCTCAGTGACTTGTTAACCCCCCTTGCTGGGCATGCCTGTTACTGACGAAGCAGAGGCATGAGTTGTCTGTGCCCTTAGCCATCACTGTAGTGCCAGCTGCACCAGTCTAACTGAAATACACTGAAAGAAATAAAAATTTAATATATATAATAATCATCTGATGTCAGTGATTTTGTAGTTATGCCCAAATTTAAGAAAACTTGGTAAAGAGAAACCAGAATATTTCAGTGCCACCACCACGTAGAAGAAAAGGATACAATTCAATACAGCTACTTTAGTGATTGATTTGTTGGAGAATTTTAAGTCTGACCCACAATTTTTTAACATGTAATTGATGCTCTATACTTTGTGCCTAAAAAAAGGGGGCGGGAACCTTATGGATAGATATCATCCATAATTGTCATTAGGAAATCACAGATTTTATTTTATCAGTCACATAATGCATCAAAAATGCTGTATTGTTTTATGGATATCCTAAACTCCCATCTTTTTGATACTGGCTTTCCGTACTTTTTTTTAGCAGTTTACCCACCATAACAACATAACAATCAGAACATGACGGTCATTTGTGAATTGAGGTTTTTATATTCTCAGATATTATATGATAGACCCCCCTCCCCCAAACCCATCATAACGTGAACCCAAAATAAACTTTAGGTCTCCTGTCTGTTTGGCTGATTTTGAAGTTCTTTTTATTCTTAAATTGTATCTATATCTAGCTTAGTTGTGGAAAGTATTTTAGTTTGACTTATTTGTATACTTCGTCTTTCCCTGGCAAACAGAGGATAGTTCTTTTGTTTTTGTTTTTTGTTTTTCTGTAAAAAAGTTTTCTAAATTAGATAAACTGCTTTTGCTCAACATAGATGGTAGGTGTTGCCCATGAATGGCAGGTAATTAAAGCACATAAAGATGTTTAAGAAAATGTTATCAAGTTCAACTTGACAACTGGTAGAACTTTACCCTTTTTCCTCAGTTTCGTCGGTACTGGTTCTACAGTCGCGGCCTTTCCAGCTGCTGGTGCTGCAGCTTCTACTGCCGTATCAGTGGGGAGCTGATGATGTTCACTTTGAAGATCCTAGTTTCAGGGAGTGCCAAAATTATTTGGGAACTAACTATATTAGGCAATTATCTGGTGATTATATTAAGATTATTTATTGCTATATCTTTTAAAAAATTACAGCTAGCCTTCTGCAATGATATTGAGCAATGCTTTAGTCCTTTCATTTTGTCTGTTGTCTAACAAAGTTCTTGAAATGTAGCAGCCACCAAATAAGCTTTTGTTGAATAGATGGAAAATAATCCCATTTATATACTATTTCTGAAATAACACTAAAGATTAGGTAACATTCCTTTTATTGCATCACTTTTTTGAAAATGATAGGAAGTAATATAGACTGTGTAACACAGATGGACTTTAGATTTTTATTGAATGCCTCAGTCTCCTATAAAGGAAAGACGTTCTTAATATATCAGATTGTGTTGATCACATTGCATTTGTGTTTCATGGACTTCAGTGAATTTTATTTGAGTTATAATATGAATTTATGTCTTTAACCCCTTCTTCAAGGTTAGGGTTATCGTTGCCATGGAAACAACTTCTCTTTAGTATGTACCAACCCTCAACTGTATCTACAGCATTTCTGCATAGAGTCCTTAAGGTTAAACGAAGGGAGAAATTCTCAGTGGATATGCACATTGTATATTCTAGAATCATTTTTTTTGATCGGTTACAGAGATTGAGTTCTTCATGTTTAGATCTGTTACAAAATGCCCCTGTCATTTCCCTCCTCTTGTCTGAAGGGGAAATTTATAATATGTGTATATGATGACTGTTTTTTTTTTTTTATATTTTACATTAACAGTTACCAAAATTTGTGACATTATTTCATACTGCTAATAGAATATACTTAGATCATAGGTAAGTTGTAAAAAATATTATTTCTTCTAAAACTACACGTTATAACTGTGGTGTTATACTTAGCTATCCATGTTTTCTTTATGAACTTATATATAATTCTTCTAAAGTTCATCACATACTTCAACACAAAATCATATAATTGGTTGTCCTGGATCGGGTTACTACAAGCAGACACTAAGATGAAGTTGTATCTGAGAGCGATTTTTTCAGAAGGTGTTCCAGGAGAAACTGGTAAGGGAGATGAGAAGCACAATAATGAAGAGGAAGAAGAAAAACAAAGGTGTTATTTCATGTGAAGTCCCAGTCTTGACTCAATTTTGGAGAAACTCCAAAGTATCATTTTGACTACAGGGTTTATTCTGGCTTGAAGAAAGGAAGCTACATTTTCATATTCTTCCATCTGTGACTGATTGACTATGAGCAGTCATTCTAGTTCTTAGTGCTTCTCTAGGTATTTATTCAAAGTGGTTCTACTTACCCAAGTTTACTTTCTGATAAATTTTGAAAATGTGGACCATTAGGAAATGAGCTAATAGAAGTTGGGAATAGACTTGCACAACCAGGGAAAGGAACATGAAGAGATCTAGTTTGAATACTAACATATTTCATGGTAGTTGACCCCTTGCACTGATCAGCTCCACTTCTCAAAGTAAGTGTGCTCCATTCAGTCCCAGAATCCACATGATTGTTTTTAGTTACAATTTAGGGTAAAACCCACAACAGGAGAGTTAGTAAGATAGCTAGAGCTCTTGCTACTGCAGCTAGTCCTGAGGGCTGTGACTAATATTCATAATCTCTTTCTATCATAAGTCTCCTTACTTTGAGTTAGCATTTTTTCAGATCTTGGTGGCTTGCACTGGGGGAGGGATGACCCAGATCTTTATTCCTGAAAGTTATCAGCCCATGTGTAAATCACTGAGAGACACAAAATAGATCAGTAATTTACAGCAACATTTCTCTCTGTCCCTATTATGGAACAGCAGGTCTAACTCTTCCTAATGACCAGCGTGAGTCACTCTTTCCAGTAAAATTACTCACTTCTTTGCTATATGAAGCAAGGGGAGCACCACCCTCCCCAAATATCAGAATGTAGCTGTAGCTTTATGTTTAGTGGGAATCTTAACTTAGATGGAAGACATTCTCTGTATTCATTCTGTGATGGAATTAATGAGGTTATGCCCAATAGTATCTTCCCATTAGCATGAAGTTGAACCTTCTTTGATAAAAACACACAAATGGAAACTTTTAAGAAAATACATTCTGCCCATCACACACACATGCAATTTGAAGTATCAAGAAGAGAAGAGAAACAATATTTGAAAAGATAGTGTCCATAGAATTTTAAGAACTGGTGGAAGTTACAGAGAAAGAAGGATTTATGTAAACACCAAGAAGAATAAATACAAAGAAAACTGCAGTTGGAATCTTTAGAATACAGTTATGAATATGAAATGTTAAAGAGAAAATCTTAAAAGTAGCCAGTGGGTGGAAGTAGAGGTAAATACAATCTTTCAAAGAGCAACGATTAAGAAGATAGCTTATTTCTTAAAAGAATAAAATGAAAAAAGAAAACGGACAGTCCTCTTCAAAAATCTGCCAGAACATAATGCTTAACTTAATGTTGCATCTATAGAATATACTTCAAATATGAAGAAAAAAATGAAGAAAAAATAAATCTTTAATTTGTTTTGCTGTGGTAAAATATATATAATATTTGTCATTTTAGTTGTTTTTAAAGTGTATTAGTCAGTAGCATTAATTACTTTCAAAATATTGTGCAAGTATAACCACTATATATTTCCAAAAGATTTCCATCACTACAAAGAGAAACTCTGTAACTGTTAAACAATAACTCATTATTTTTTGCCCCCCCCCAACCGTAGGAACCAACAATTTACTTCATATCTCTGTAGATTTTCCTATTCTTGAAATTCAAATAAGTGGAATTTAAAAATACAGGATTACATGTGGCAAACTTTTTTCACTTAGCATAATGCTGTCTAGGTTCTTCCATGTTGTAGCATATATCAGAGCTTTATTTTTCATAGCTAAATAATGCTCCATTGTATGTATACCCTACATTTTGTTTATTCATCTACTGATAGACATTTGGATTGCTTCCATCTTTGGCTATTCTGAATAATGCTGCATTGAATGTTATCATATAAGTTTTTATTTGAGGGGCGCCTGGGTGGTTCAGTTGGTTGGGCGACTGCCTTCGGCTCAGGTCGTGATCCTGGAGTCCCGGGATCGAGTCCTGCATCGGGCTCCCTGCTCGGCAGGGAGTCTGCTTCTCCCTCTGACCCTCCTCCCTCTCATGCTCTCTGTCTCTCATTCTCTCTCTTGCAAATAAATAAATAAAATCTTTAAAAAAAAAAAAGTTTTTATTTGAATCTTTATTTTCATCTCTTTTCAAGGAACTGCCAAACTTTATCCCACAGTAGCTGTACCATTTCACATTCCTACCAGTTTCTCTATGTGTTTAATACTTGTGTATTAATAATTGTTATTTAAACCTCCCCTTTTTCTATTATATTTATCCAGGTAGTTGTGAAGTGGTATTTCATTGTGGTTTTTATTTGGATTTCCTTAATGACTAATGATGTTGAGGATTATTTTGTATGCTGTGTGACAATTCGTATGTCTTTTTTGGAGAAAATTCTATTCAAATCTTTCACTTATTTTATAATTGATTGTTTTGTCTGTCTTGATGAATTTGAAAGAAATGTTTTAAATATTCTCCAAGAGCTGAAGGTAAACAAGAGCAAACAACTATAAGGAATCAGAAAAATGGTGTATGATTAAAATGGGACTGTCCAGAAAAGGATTAAATTGTTTAAAGAACCAAAAAGAAATTCTGAAGCTGAAAAGTACAGTAACTGAAAGGAAAATTCTCTGTGGGAAGAGGGGAGTTTTAACAGATTTGAGCAGGCAGAAAACAGAAACCAGTGAATTTGAATATAGGGCAGTTGAATTATCTGGTCTGATGGGCAGAAAGAAATAAAGAACGAAGAGAAGTGAATAGAACACAATGAACCTATGGAATACCATAAAGGAGACTATCATATGATTATAGGAGTACCAGAGGGAAAAAAGAGAGAAAGGGGAACAAAGAATATTTGAAGAAGGCCAAAAATTCCCTGATTCTAATGAAAGACATGTATCTACAGATCCATGCTGCTCAGTGAATCCCAAGTATCATAACTTCCAAGACACCCATACCAAGACACTTAATTAAACTGTCCAATGACAAAGATAAAAAAGATTCTTGAATGCAGTAAGGGAGAAGCAACTAATCACATATAATGGGTCCTCAGTAAGATTAAGAGAGGATTTCCCATCAGAAATGGAGGCTAAAAAGCAGTGGGTTGACATACTTAAAGCTGTATGAAGAAACAAGATCTCCAGTAAAAGAAACCACATGGGAGGGTAGAAAAGCTAGTATTACTTTTTTTTTTTTTTTTTTGGTAACTCCACTATTTATTTTCCAAATTATTAAAAAGACAAATGCATAGGGCGCCTGGGTGGCTCAGTTGGTTGAGCGACTGCCTTCGGCTCAGGTCATGATCCTGGAGTCCCGGGATCGAGTCCCGCATCGGGCTCCCTGCTCGGCAGGGAGCCTGCTTCTCCCTCTGACCCTCCCCCCTCTCATGTGCTCTCTCTCATTCTCTCTCACACAAATAAATAAATAAAATCTTTAAAAAAAAAAAAAAAAGAATTGCTTTAAAAAAAAAAAAGACAAATGCATAGAAATAATTATAAATCTCTTTTATTGGGGATACCATGTAAAATGATGTTAAATGGTTAAAACGATAAATTTTATCTTTCTATATTTTCCCATGATGAAAAAATGCAGAAGTATGCCACAACCTGTGAGAATACACTTTTAGTATATGAACCTAATAAACAACTTATATTCATAACATATTTAAAAACTCCTATAAGTCAGTAATAAAAAGTAAAAACTTTTAAAAAATGAGTAAAAACTTCAATAAGCACTTAACAACATATACAAACATATACACAATATATGCAAAAGTCAGTAACCATAGAAAAGTATTCAGTATTATTAGTCATGAGAGAAATTCAGATTAAAACTGTATTTGGAGAGGGGAAAGGGCTGGGGGGATGGGTTAGCCTGGTGATGGGTATTAATGAGGGCACGTACTGAATGAGCACTGGGTGTTACACACAAACAATGAATCATGGAAAAAACTAATGATATAATGTATGGTGATTAACATAACATAATAAAATAAAAATTAAAAAAAAACTATATTTGGATACTATTTAATACCCAATATAGAAGGCAAAGTTAAAAGAACTGAAAATTACCAAATTTGGCAGTGATGAGGAGCAATTGTAATTTTCATTCATTGCTATTGGCAGTGGAAGATGAGGAAGCAGCTTTGGAGAACTTTCAGGCACTTTATCATAATGTTAAATATACACTTACCTGTGATTAGCAACTTCACTCTTAAATTTTTACCCAAGGAAAATAAAACTATATGTTATAAAAAACATGTACAAAAATGTTCAGAGTGCACTTACTTATAATGGCACAAACTACAAATACCCCAAAATTTCAACAGGAGAATGATTTAAAAAAACATTGATACATATATACAATATAATGCTCTTAAGCAATGAGAATGAATGAACATTTTCTGGCATGTGCAAAAACAGTGATCTCAAAAACATCATGTTGAAAAACAATGTCAGATGCAAAAGAGTTCATTCCCTAGGAGTCAGTTGTACGAATTTAAGGAGAGGCAATACTAATCAATGGTGAGAAACGATGTCTTGGGGTTGGTGGGGAGGCAGATTTTCTGAAAAGGAGCACAAAGAAACTTTCTGATGTATGAAAAGTTCTATATCTTGATTGGTGTACAAAAATGATATATCTCATTTGGCTTTATTGTTCAGCTGTTGGAGTTCCTTATATATTCTGTATATTATATCCTTGTCAAATATCAGTTGCTAACATTTTATCCTTTTTGTAGGTTGTCTTATCACTTTATTGGTAATGTCTTTTGATGCATAAATTTTTAAATTTTGATGAAGTTCAATTTACCTATTTATCTTTTGTTGCTCATGCTTTTGGTATCGTGTCTAAGAACTTGTTGCTCAGTCCAAGGTAATGAAGATTTACTCCTGTGTTTTCTTCTAACAGCTTTATGGTTTTAGCTCTTATATTTAGGACATCGATCCATTTTGAATTAATTTCTATATATGGTGTGAATTAAAGACCCAATTTTATTCTTTTTCATGTGCAAATCCAGTTGTCCCAGCACCATGTATTAAAGAGATTGTTCTTTCCCGGTTGAATGAACTTGCCACCATTGTCAAAAATCAATAGGCCTTAGATGTATGGGTTTATTTCTAAATTCTTTTACATCGCTATGTATGTTTATCTTCATGCCAGTAAAACACTTTTGATAACTGTAGTTTTGTAGACTGCTTTAAAATTAGGAAGTGTTAGTACTTTAGATGTATGGGTTTATTTCTAAATTATTTTACATCACTGTATATGTTTATCTTCATGCCAGTAAAACACTGTTTTGATTATTGTAGTTTTGTAGACTGCTTTGAAATTAGGAAGTGTGAGTATTTTGTTCTTTTTCAACACTGTTTTGGCTCTTCTGGGCCCATTGCAGTTCCATATGAATTCGAAGATAATTTTTTACATTTTTGATAAAAGGCTGTTAGAATTTTAATAGAGATTGCATTGAATCTGTAGATCTGGGGGGTAGTATTGGTACATAAATAACAGTAAATCTCCAATCCTTGAACAGGGGTATCTTTCCATTTATTTATGTTCTTTATTTATTTGTGCAATGATTGTAGTTTTCAGTGAGTGTACCAGTCTTTCATTCTTTGCATAAATTTATTCCTAGCTATTGTATTCTGTTAGATGTTACTATAAATGGAATTTCTTTCATAGTTTGATTTTTGGATTATTCATTGCTTTTGTATGGAAATGCAACTGGTTTTTGTGTGTCAATCTTACCCTACAACTACCCTACAATTCTGCTGAATGTGTTTATTAGATCTAGTAGATGTTTTATGTATTCTTTGGTATTTTCTATGTGTAGGGTCATGTGATTTGTGAATACAGATATTACTTCTTCCTTTCCAAAATGGATACCTTTCATCTTTTTCTTTTTCTTTTATTTAAATTCTAGTTAGTTAACACATAGTATAATATTGGTTTCAGGAGTAGAATTTAGTGATTTATCACTTACATATAACACCCATTGCTCATCATACTGAGTGCCCTCCTTAATGCCCATCACCCATCTATTTAATCCCCCACCTCCCTCCTTCCATCAACAATCAATTTGTTCTCTATCATTAAGAGTCTCTTACGATTTGTTTCCCTCTTTCTCTTTTTTTCCCTTCCCATAGTCTCATCAGTTGTGTTTCTTAAATTCCACATATGAGTGAAATCATATGACATTTGTCTTTCTCTAGTACTTAGTATTGATTTATATTTCAATATAAATGATATGTTGAGCATCTTTTCATGTGTCTGTTTGCCATCTGGATGTCTTCTTTGGAAAAATGTCTGTTCAGGGACCCTGGGTGGCTCAGTCGGTTAAGCGACTGCCTTCGGCTCAGGTCACGCAAGATCCTGGAGTCCCAGGATCGAGTCCCACATCAGGTTCCCTGCTCAGCAGGGAGTCTGCTTCTCCCTCTGACCCTCCTCCCTCTAATGCATGCTCTGTCTCTCTCTCTGTCTCTCTCTCTCAAATAAATAGAATCTAAAAGAAAGAAAAGAAAACTTGTTAAAAAACAAAAGGAAAAATGTCTATTCATGTCTGCTGCCCATTTATTAACTGGATTATTTCTTTTTGGGAGGTGTTGAGTTTGATAAGTTCTCTATAGATTTTGGATCCTAACCCTTTATAAGATAGATCAGTTGCAAATATCTTCTCCCATTCCATAGGCTGTCTATTAGTTTAGTTAGTTGTTTCCTTTGCTGTGCAGAAGCTTTTTATCTTGATGAAGTCCCAATAGTTCATTTTTGCTTTTGTTTCCCTTGCCTCTGGCAATGTGTTTAGCAGGAAGTTGCTATGGCTGAGGTCGAAGAGATTGCTGCCTGTGTTCTCCTCTAGGATTTTGATGGTTTCCTGTCTCACATTTAGGTCTTTCATCCATTCTGAATTTATATTTTTGTATATGGTGTAAGAAAGTCATCCAGTTTCATTCTTCTGCATGTAACTATCCAGTTTTCCCAACACCATTTGTTGAAGAGACTGTCTTTTCCCCATTGGTTATTCGTTCTTGCTTTGTCAAAGATTAATTGACCATATAGTTGTGAGTCCATTTCTGGGTTTTCTATTCTGTTGTATTGATATATGTGTTTGTTTCTGTTCTAGTACCATACTGTCTTGATGATTACAGCTTTGTAATACAGCTTGAAGTCTGGAATTGTGATGCCTCCAGATTTGCTCTTCTTTTTCAGGATTGCTTTGGCTATTCAGGGTTTTTTTACAGTTCCATACAAATTTTAGGATTATTTGTACTAGTTCTGTAAAAAATGCTGCTGGTATTTTGATATAGGTATTGCATTCAGTGTTTGAATGGTTTGGGTAGTATAGACATTTTAACAATGTTTGTTCTTCCAATCTATGAGTATGGAATGTTTTTCCATTTCTTTGTGTTCTCTTAAAGTTATTTCATAAGTGTTCTATACTTTTCGGAGTACAGATCCTTTACCTCTTTGGTTAGGTTTATTCCTAGGTATCTTATTGTTTTTGATGCAGTTGTAAATGGAATCAATTTCTTGATTTTTTTTTCTGGTGCTTCATTTTTGGTGCATAGAAATGCAACAGATTTCTGTATGTTGATTTTGTATCCTGTGACTTTTCTGAATTCATGTGTTCTAGCAATTTTTTGGTGGAGTCTTTGGGTTTTCTACATAGAGTATCATGTCGACTGCAAATAGTGGAAGTTTGACTTCTTCCTTGCTGTTTTGGATACCTTTTATTTCTTTTGGTTGTCTGATTGTTGAGGCTAGGACTTCTAGCACCATGTTAAATAGTAGTGGTGAGAGTGGATATCACAAGAGTGTGTCTTGTTGCTGATCATAGAAGAAAAGCTCTCAGTTTTTCCCCATTGAGGATATTAGGTGTAGGTCTTTTGTATATGGCCTGTATGATGTTGAGGTGTGTTCCATCTACTTTCCACCCTACTTTATTGAGGGTTTTTATCAAGAATGCATGTTGTACTTTCTCAAATGCTTTCTCTGCATCTATTGAGAGGATCATATGGTTCTTACCTTTTCTTTTCTTAATGTGGTATAGCATGTTGACTGATTTGTGAATATTGAATCACCCCTGCAGCCCAGGAATAAATCTCACTTAATGGTGGTGAATAATTATTTTAATGTCATGTTGGATTCGATTTACTAGTATCTTGTTGAGAATTTTTACATCCATGTTCATCAGGGATATTGGTCTGTAATTCTCTTTAGTGGGGTCTTTGGTTTTAGAATCAAAGGAATGCTGGCCTCATAGAAGGAGTTTGGAAGTTTTCTTTACATTTCTATTTTTTTGGAACAGTTTGAGAAGAATAGGTATTAACTCTTCTTTAAATGTCTGGTAGAATTCCCCTGGGAAGTCATCTGGCCCTGACTCATGTTTTTTGGGAGATTTTGATTATGGGTTCAATTTCTTTGCTGATTATGGGTCTGTTCAAATTTTCTATTTCGTCCTGTTTTGGTTTTGGTAGTTTGTATGTTTCTAGGAATTTGTCCATTTCTTCTAGATTGCCCACTTTGCTGGCATATAATTTTTCATAATATTCTCTTATAATTATTTGTATTTGTATGCTGTTGGTTGTGCTCTCTCCTCTCTCATTCATGATTTTATATATTCTGGTCCTTTCTTTTTTGATAAGTCTGGCTAGGGTTTTATCAATTTTATTAATTCTTTTAAAGAACTACCTCATAGTTTTGTTGATCTGTTCTACTGTTTTGTTGTTGTTGTTTCTATATAGTTTATTTTTTGTTCTAATCTTTATTATTTTCCTTTTCCTGCTAGATTTAAGGTTTATTTGCTGTTCCTTTTCTAACTCCTTTTGGTGTAAGGTTATGTGTATTTGAGACTTTTCTTGCTTATGAGGTAGGCCTGTATTGCAATATACTTCCATTTTCTGACTGCCTTTGTGGCATCCGGAGTGTTTTTTGTACTGGTGTGTTTTCACTTTCAGTTGTTTCCGTGTATTTTTTTATTTCTTATTTAAATTCCTGGTTAACCCATTCATTCTTTAGTAGCATGTTCTTTAACCTCCATGTATTTGTGTTCTTTCCAAATTTTTTCTCGTGGTTGACTTCAAGTTTCACAGCGTGTGGTCTGAAAATATGCATGGAATGATCTCAATCTTTTTGTACTTGTTGAAGCCTGATTTGTGACCTATTATGTGATCTATTCTGGAGAATGTTCCATGTGCACTGGAAAAGAGTGTGTATTCTGCTGCTTTAAGGATGAAATGTTCTGAACATATCTGTTAAATCGATTTTGTCCGTGTGTCATTCAAGGCCATTGTCTCCTTGTTGATGTACTGCGTAGATGATCTGTCCATTGCTGTAAATGGGGTGTTAAAGTCCTCTACCATTATTGTATTATTATCAATTGAGTTTCTTTACATTTGTCATTATATGGTTTAAATATTTGGGTGCTTCCAGGTTGGGGGCATAGACATTTATAATTGTTAGATCTTCTTGATGGATAGTCCACTTAATTATGATATAATGTCCTTCTTCATCTCTTGTTACAGTCTTTGGTTTAAAATCTAGTTTGTCTAGGGGTACCTGGGTGGCCCAGTTGGTTAAGTGTGTTACTTGATTTTGGCTCAGGTCATGATCTCAGAGTCTTGGGATGGAGCCCCATGTTGGGTTCTCCACTCAGTGAGAAGTATGCTTGTCTCCTTCTCCCTCTGTCCCTCCCCCCACTCGTGCCCACTCTCTTTAAAGATTTGAGAGAGAGAAAAAGAGAGAATTGTCCGATATAAGTCTGGCTACTGTAGCTTTCTGTTGATATCCATTAGCTTGATGGGGATGGTTCTCCATACCCTCACTTTCAATCTGCAGGTGTGTTTAGGTCTAAAATAAGTCTCTTGTAGGCAACATATAGATGGGCCTTTTTTTTTTTTTTTTAATCTGTTCTAATACCATATATCTTTTGATTGGAGCATTTAGTCCATAGTGAGATATATGAATTTAGTACCATTGTGCTACCTGTAAAGTTGATGTTTCTGGTGGTGTTTTCTCTTCTTTTCTAATCTTTGTTACTTTGGGTTTTTTTTCCCCCCACTCGAAGAGTCCCCTTTAATATCTCTTGCAGAACTGGTTTAGTGGTCACAAACTCCTTTAGTTTTTTGTTTGGGAATCTCATTATCTCTCTTTCTATTCTAAATAATAGCCCTACTGGATAAAGTATTCTTGGATGCACATTTTTCCCCATTCAGCACATTGAATGTGTCCTGCCATTCTCTTCTGGCCTGCCAAGTTTCTGTGGACAGATGTTCTAAGAACCTGATTTGTCTTCATTTGTTGGACTTTTTTCCCTTGTTGTTTCAGTATTCTTTCCTTGTCTGTGTATTTTGTGTATTTGACTATGATATGTCATAGTGATGGTGGGCCTTTATTGAATTTAAAGGGAGTTCTCTGTGATTCTTGGATTTTGATGTCTGTTTCCTTCCCCTTATTACAGAGGTTTTCAGCTATAATTTGCTCAAATGAATCTTTCCCCCCCTTTTTCCTCTCTTTTTTTGGGGGGGGGGACTTCTGTAATACAAATGCTATTACGCTTTAAGGAGTCACTGAGTTCCCTAAGTCTACCTTCATGATCCAATACCTTATTGTCCCTTTTCTTTTCAGCCTCATTATTTTCTGTAATTTTATCTTCTGTATCACTGATTCATTCCTCTGCTTCATCCATCCTCACTGTCATGGCATCCAGTCAGTTTTGCATCTCAGTTTTAGCATTTTTTATTTTGGCTTGATTAGCTTTTAGTTCTTTTTATCTCTGCAGTAAGGGATTCTCTAGTGTCTTCTTTGTTTTTTCTCAAGCCCAGCTAGTATCCATATGATCGTTGTTTTAGATTCTGGTTCAGGCATTTTATTTCTGTATTGAGTAAATCCCCAGTGTTACTTCTTCCTATTCTTTCTTTTGGGGTGAATTCCTCCATTTTGTCTTTTTGTTTAGGTCATTGTTTTTTTGTTTTTGTTTTGTGTGTGTGTGTGTGTGTGTGTGTGTGTGTGTGTCATTGTTAGGAAAGACAGTTATAGTCCTGATCCTGAGAGTAATGCCTATATCAAGAAAAGGTCCTATACTCTCTTGACCTGGTGCTTTGGGGGGCGTTTCAGAGCGTGCACTCTGCTGTTGTGTCATGGCTGCTCCTTCCCTCAGATCAGTCCTCTGCAGAGTTTCTCCTTGCCTGCAGTGGGGGGTGTTTGGACCTTGTCCACTGTGTGGCAAATTTTAACGAGGTCTGTTTTGGTTTGCTTGTTTAAAGAAGGTAGATCCTATTTCCCTTGGAGCTGAAGTTTTGCAGCAGTCTATGATCAGTAGACTTGTTGTATGTGAGGGTTTGTGCTATTCTTCTGGGGGAGGGGCCTGTGCTGTCTCTTAGTTGGTTTTGTCCAGTGGAGATGTACCTGCAGGGCACAGGGGTCAGTGCTTGCTGTATGTGGCTCCAGCCCCCATTGGGGGGCACTGTGTTGCTCACTGCAGTCAGTCAGTGCTAATGGGTAGGGGGAACATAGTATCACCCTGCTTTCTCATTCCCAGGGCGGGGAGTTCATGCCTGCTACTCTTCAGGAAGCCCTCACAGAAGAACAAGCAATGACCTCACTTGTATCCTGGGCTTCTGCCACATCCCCACCTTTACCTTGACTGTGTTTGAGCTGTCTGTCTGCCAGGCAGCCCAGTACTCCTGTGTTTTATCTCAGACACAGCTGGATTTCAAAACTCCCAACTTCAGGGATCCACGTAGTGTGGATTTGTGTTGATCCTCTGGGGAAGAGGAGGCACTGGCTGTTCTGACTCTCAGTTGGTCTTGCCCTAGTGAAGATGCACCTGCAGGACACAAGGGGGCGGGGTTGCTGTATGTGGCCCCAGCCTCCACTGGGGGGCACTATGGCCATGCCATTTTGTCCCAGAAAAGCAGTTGCATGATTGTGCAGTGGTTCAGAGTATATAATAAAGTGCAGCAAAAACGCAGTGCCAAGGCTTGCTGCCCTTGGCAGTTGTCTCTCTTCCTATGCTGGTGAACAGGGCAGCTCAGTGGTGCCCTCCAGGTCTTTTGTCCCTGGAGAGACTGTGCCACCTCTCCCTAATGCATTCCAAGAAGAGGAATTACTACTCTCTGTGTAACCCAAGGGATCCTCAGATGATGCTGCCCGCTTGTGGGCCTCCACACTTCTTCCCTACAGGAGCATTGCTAAGACTGCCAGGCATAAACCTGGCTATGATTTAGACTCCTAGAACGGCAGACTTTGAGCTCCGCTGCTTATAAAGACTTGTGGTATTCAGCCCCTTTCCTTTTCCCTGTCTGTGGCTTTGGGGATGAGTTTTTCTTGTGCAGTACCCTGTGTACTGCTTCACTCATTCTCTCTCTCTCCCTCCTTTCTCTGTGATGAGAGCTCTTTCCCCACTGTAGCACCCACAGTTCTTTTCTCCCCCAAGTCAACTCTCCACAGCTCCTACCTTTCCACAAGGTGGCTGTTTTTCTACCACTAGTTGTGCAATTTGTTCTCTCAGTCCTCTGATCAACTTCTTGTGTGTTCAGAATGATTTGGTATTTATTTAGCTGTGTTTGAGGGACAAGGCAAGCCTGGCTACCCCCTACTCCTCCACCATCTGAACTCCTCTCCCTCATCTTTTTCTTATCCTATTGTTCTCTCTAGAATTTCCTGTACAGTGTTGACTAGTTGTGGTGAAAGTGGGCATCTTGTCTTGTTTCTGTTCTTATAGGGAAAGATTTTACTCTTTCACCACTGAGTGTGATGTTAGCTATACTCTTTTATCATATTAAGGAATTTTCCCTCTACCCAATTTTTTGAGTGAATTTTTAAATCATGAAATGTTAAATTTTGTCAAATGCTTTTTCTCCAATTGAGATGATCATGTATTTTTTCTTTCATTTTACTAATGTGACATATTATATTGACTTATTGTCTTACATTGAACCATTCATGCATTTTTCTCTCTCTTCTCCATGTGGGGCTACTACAATGCATATGTTGATTCTTTGTTGTTGCTGTTTCCCACAGGTATCTTAGTCTGTTAACTTTTCTTCATTCTTTTTTCTTTCTGCTCCTCTGACTCAATTTCAGTTGTCCTGTTTTCATGCTCATTGATTCTTTATTCTCCGTGCCCCAGTCTGATTTTGAACACTACTAGTGTTTTTTAAATTTCAGTTATTATAAATTTCACTTCCATGTTTTCTGTTTATTTCTTTTTTGTCCTTTTTCTGTATCTTTATTGCTATTTTATTCATATACTGTCTTCCTGATTTCTTTTGCTTTTTTTGTGTATGATTTCCTTTATCTCAGAGTATATGTATATTAGTGATTTTTAAGCATTTCTCCAGTAAATTCAATATGTAGACTTTGGGATGATTTTTGTCAATATATTTTGTTCTTTGAATAGTCTATACCTTCTGTTTATTTATATGCATTGTGATTTTTGTTGGAACTTGAATATTTTGATATAATATGGTAAATATCGAAATTAGACTCACCCATTTTATAAGAATTTGCTGATTTTTTTTTGATTGTTGAAGGCTGTAGTAGTCTAAATTTTTAGTGACTTTACAGACTGTATTTTGCAAAGATTATATTCCTTGTTATGTATGGTCTCTGAGGTCTCTGTCCCTTAGCCCAAATTTAACTAGTATTTTGTCAGATTTTAACGAATGCTGGATTTCAAAAACCAAACAAACCAACAAAAATTTGTCTAAAGTCTTTGAAAATTGTTGGTGCTGCAGCACACCATTGACACTTACCTAAGCTTGCTGAACCTATGGATCACCCTGAGGTGAAAGCTTAGGGTCTTCTCAGATCTTTTTCTAAGCATGCATCTTACTTTTGGTATGTGCATAATCATCTCAATTCCCTAGGAAACATGGATGTTTTTGAATGAGAAGGCACAGAATAAGGGCTTTTGTTTGACCTGCCAGTATTCCTTTTTTTTTTTTATTTCAGTGCTGATTATGTGAGCTTGTTTGTGATGAATTAATCCTGTTGTACAATAATGATACAGATATATATATGCACACACATATATATATGATTTATATATACTATGATTTATATATATATATAAATTTCTACTTGTTATTTATATTTTGCTAAATATTTTTGAAAAAAAGGTATGTTGTGTATTTCCAACTGTGCTTTATCTCAGGAATGCTAGAGTGCTACAATTGCAGGAAATATTTTCATGTAAACCATTAAAGGGATAGTTTAGAATAGAAATACCATATGATTATAATAGTTTAGTTAAATCTCAAGTGAAAAATATAGTACATAAATAATATTGAAACACTTAACCAGAAACTTATGTCAATTCTCTTATAAAATACAGTCCATATTATGAAAAAGATGAAACTATAGATAGCTGGATAGATATTGATACTGTCAATTCTTATTACTTGTGGTAGTTATGGACTCTGTAGTTGCTACAAATACTGAATCAGCAAATTAGGAACAGTTGCTCCCAGGGGAAATGAACATAGGGTTAGGTTCTTGGGAGCTCTTGGCCAAAACATTTTTGCTATCCATTCAACACATAACTTATTTTTTGTGTGTTCCTGTTTAAATACATAATATCTCCTATACATTGTTGATTCATTGACATTGAACTCACAGCCAGCAGCACTATAGTTCATGCCTAATGAGGTTGATCTAATACACATATTTTCTTTATAAGGCACATCACAACCTTCTTGGACTTATAGCATGTCAGCACCACACTTGGCACCATTTTGATGAGTGAAATCAGCAACACAAAGCACAAAAATTTAAAAAAGTATGAACTAACAAGACTGCAGAAAGGACCCTCGTTTACCTTGTGGTAGCTAAATAAGGAAGGATGAGTACCATCGTTCTGAGTCTTGGCTGAAGGTGTGTGGGTTGGGTAGCTCAGAGCTTCCACTGCTCTGTACATGTCCAAGAGTGACAGTGGAAGTGCTGTGGATGGTGGTGTTTGCAGGTTACAAATAAATTGTAGTGAGTAGGGGTATTCTCAAATACGGAATCCAAGAGAAATGAGGATAAACTATAAATTGATAGATAAATATCTATACACATAGATTATTGCATATATGTATTCATGTATGGATATGTATCCATCTGTCTGCTTGTGTATGATTATATAAATATAGACAAACATGGTAGTTTTATTAAGAGGTTTTAACTTCAGTAACATAAGGCAGAAAAGTATATGGAAAGAAAGAGGACTTGGGGCGCCTGGGTGGCTCAGATGGTTAAGCGTCTGCCTTCGGCTCAGGTCATGATCCCAGGGTCCTGGGATCGAGCCTCACATCGGGCTCCTGGCTCAGCGGGGAGCCTGTTTCTCCCTCTCCCTCTGCCTCTCTCCCTGCTCATGCTTTCTCTCTCTCTCTCTCTCTCTGTGTGTCTCAAATGAATAAATAAAATATTTAAAAAAAAGAAAGAAAGAAACAGGACAGCTTTCAGAAAAGGAGAAGAAAAAGTATACATCAAAAGGATTAATGACATGTATGATTTGATATCAAATTACTTTTAAAAATTCTGAGCATTAGATTACTGAAAGTTGGATGTTCTGAGTAAAGTCTTTCAAGTTTATATGTGTATTAAACTGTTTTAATTTACAAACTAAACTTTTACACATGTGGAGAAAGATAAATGAGCACACATTTTCATAGTTGGAATTTTTGGAGAATAGAATTAAGGGTGATTTAAACACCTCTAAGTCATTGCTAATTAGAAAAAGTAAAATTCAAAACAGTTGCTATATTAGGGTTACATTTACATTTTATGTATAATAAACAACTAGCAGAATACACACTATGTAGTTACTAGGGTCCCACTTAAAGGTATGGAAAGAGTAAGATGGGTTGTGAACAATATTGCCATAGTCTACTCACACACTTGTGTATTACCTGAATGGCTCACAGTGGGAATTATGTATAATATGTACTTATCTAATTTTTAAACAGACAAAAGGATGTGTAAAAAACCCCTCACAACATGCCCAGATGAGAGCTGAAAAATAATATAATTTTATCATTGATATATTAGGTCAAATTTTTAAAAAGTAAGAATGCATAATTTTTCTTAATATCTGCTTAGCTTTTATAAAAATTTGAGAGAAAAACACATCTGTAGATATTTTGTTTTTTGAAGTGACTCTCATGCAAAAACAGAATGGCAATGTACAAAGTAAGAGTTATGAAAATAAACAGAGGCATTAAGGAGCAGCGTGCTACTCATCAATGGCATGACTTGCCAACTCTGCCCAGTCAAGTGTTCTGGACTTGGAGATCTGAGCCCAGACTAGCTGTGCTTGTCCATTGCCTTGTAACTTTCAGGCAGTCCTTCTAGTTCTACAAATGCAGTTTCACACGTCCAAAGTATTTGCTTATTATTTTCTGAGATTAGAATTCTCCATCTCCACCTGTTGAAATCCTAACCTGCCTTCACGGTCCAGCTCAGGTGTCACTTCATGATCCTCCTGTAATCCCCTGCATCTGACATCACTGCTTGCGTCTCGGCTCCTTACCAGTGCTCTTGTTTCCAGGACAGGTACTTTGTGTGATCTTTGTCTACACTGTTAGGTGGTGGACTCCTACAGGGTTGGGGGCATTGTTTTGCTCCTCCCTGAGTTTCCCTCTGCACCTAGAATTACTCCTGTTACACGGCAGATGCTGCACAGATGCTTGTTGCATTGAACTGACTGTGAAATTGGTACATTCTGGTGCACTCTGACCACTGTTTCCAGAGGCATGCTGGTGATAGGCAGCGATTTTCCATAGATTCTGAATATTCAGTTGTCACAGATGAAAGGATTGCTCAGATGAGCTTTCATGTAGTTCTTCAAAAGGCAGTTTTTAATTGTCTTTAAAATAGTGTAATTTTCTTTTTTTTAAAATATTTTATTTATTTATTTGACAGAGAGAGACACAGTGAGAGAGGGAACACAAGCAGGGGGAGTGGGAGAGGGAGAAGCAGGCTTCTCACTGAGCAGGGAGCCCGATGTGGGGGCTTGATCTCAGGACCCTGGGATCATGACCTGAGCCAAAGGCAGACGCTTAACGACTGAGCCACCCAGGTGCCCCAGAAGGGGTGTAATTTTTAACGTCTTCTCAAGTGTAGTAATTGGGACTATACCTGGTGAAACTATTTTCAAATGGTGCCTTTTCATTAGATACAAAACCTAAAAATTATATGTATCTAAATCTCCAGTGAATTATTTCTCCACTTCTTTTTTTCTGACATTGATTTCCATGTCACACTTTTAAATTATGCTGTAGAGGGGTAATTTTTAAGCGTGAAGTAAGATGTAATGCAAAATGTGTGAGACTTCACAAGGCTTTCTCATTAGGTGCCGAGACTCCCGTCCATTTTAAATGCAGACACAACCAGGGAGCAAGATGACGGAGGAGTAGGAGACCTGGATTTCGTCTGGTCTCAGGAATTCAGCTGGGTAGGGATCAAACGATTCGGAACACCTACAAACTCAACAGGAGATTGAAGAGGAGAATAGCAACAACTCTGAACAGAAAAGCGACCACTTTCTGGAAGGTAGGACGTGCAGAGTAGTGAATCCGAGGCAATATTTGGGATGATAGGCGGGGGAGGGGCCTCCGTCGGCCACTTCAGGGAAGTGATAGAGCCGTGGAGCACAAAATCGGAACTTTTAGAAGTCTGCTCCGCTGAGGGACATCACTCCGGTGGCTAAGCGGGGGGCGGAATCCTCGTGGGACAGTGTGGTCTCAGGACCCTCGGGGTCAAAAAAGACCGGGGGTGCCTGAGTGTGGCAGAGCTCCCAGGTATCAGAGCGGGGAAGCCAGCTGCACAGACGGAGCTGAGGTGCAGGCTCTCAGCTCGGGGTTGCCATAAACCGTGATCTGGGGCACAGTAGGGCCACTGCTGCTCCAGCAGGGACCCAACAAGCGGCAGATCCGGGGAGACTCTTCCTCCACCAGGAGGAGCGGCTCAGGAGCACACCACAGGGATCTGCTGGGTTTGGAGACTCCACATCGAGTCAGGTGCCAGAGATAGAAATGCTTGGTCACGGGCCGGGTGAGCACGGAGTGTGGCCGGGAGTTGGGAGTGACTGACTGCTTTTCTCTGGGGGCTCACTGAGGAGCAGGGCCCCAAGTTCTCGGCTCCTCTGGGGCGGAGATTGGGAGGCTGCCATTTTCACTCTCGGCCTCCAAAGCTGTATGGAGAGCTTGCAGGGAACAAAAGCTCCTGAGAGCAAACCCGAGCAGATTACTTGGCCCGGACTGTCAAAGATGGGGCAGTTCTGCCTCCGGCAAAGATATTTGGGAACCATGACAACAGGCCCCTCCCCTAGAAGGTCAGCGAGAACAGCAAGTCAAGACCAAGTTTACTGATCAATGAGAACGGCAGAACTCCAGTGCTAGGGGAATTACGCACATAGAATCCATGGCTTTTCTACCATGATTCTTTAGTCTTTCAATGTTAATTTTTTTTTTTTTTTTGAATTTTCTTTTTCCCTTTTTCAACCAACATCTTATCAATCCCTTTTTTAAAAAACATTTTTATTTTTCATTTTTAGAATCATATTCTATCCCTTCATAGTAGTTACCTGTATTTTTGGCATATATATATAAGTTGTTCTCTCTTTAAAATTTTGAGATAGTTTCTTCTAACAGATCAAAATATACCCTAAATCTCTAGTGTATGCTTTTTTTCTACTCTCCTGCCTGATCACATTCTCTCCCTTTTTTAAAAAAAAATACTTTTCTTTCTTTTTTCAAACAACTTATCAATTCCTTTTATAAAATTTTTTATAATTTCCATCTTTACAGTCATATTCCATCCCTTCATCATATCAACCCTTATTTTTGTACATATACAAGTTTTTCTTTCTTTAAAATTTTGGGAGGCACTTTCTTCTAACAGACCAAAATACACCCAAAATCTAGTGTGTGGCACTGATCTATGCAGCAGCCTGATCATATTTGTCATATTCTGTTTTTTTGTTGTTGTTGTTTGGTTGTTTTGTTCTGTTTTTGTTTGTTTTTATCTTTTTCTTTTTCCTTTTTCTTTCTTTCCCTTTCTTTCCTCCCGGCTTCAGGTCTTTTCTCATTTGTTTAGAGTATATTTTCTGGGGACGTTGTTACCCTGTTAGCATTTTGTTTCCTCATCTGTTCTCCTCTGAACAAAATGACAAGATGGAAAAAATCACCTCAACAAAAAGAACAAGAGGTAGTACTGACTGCCAGGGACCTACTCAATACGGACATTAGTACGATGTCGGATCTAGAGTTCAGAATCATCACTTTAAAGATACTAGCTGGGCTTGAAAAAATCATGGAATTTATTGGAGAAACCCTTTCTGGAGAAATAAAAGAACTAAAATCTAACCCAATCGAAATCAAAATGCTATTAATTAGGTCCAATCAAAAATAGGGGCGCTAACTGCTAGGATAAATGAGGCAGAAGAGAGAATCAGTGATATAGAAGATGAAATGATGGAAAATAAGAAGCTGAGAAAAAGAGAGAGAAACAACTACTGGATCACGAGGGCAGAATTCGAGAGATAAGCAATACCATAAGACGAAACAACATTAGAATAATTGGGATCCCAGAAGAAGAAGAAAGAGAGAGAGGGACAGAAGATATATTGGAGCAAATTATAGCAGAGAACTTCCCTAATTTGGGGAAGGAAACAGGCATCAAAATCCAGGAGGCACAGAGAACCCGTCTCAAAATCAATAAAAATAGGTCAACATCTCGACATCTAATAGTAAAACTTACGAGTCTCAGAGACAAAGAGAAAATCTTGAAAGCAGCTCGGGGGAAGAGATATGTAACCTGCAATGGTAGAAACATTAGATTGGCAACAGACCTATCCACAGAGACCTGGCAGGCCAGAAAGGACTGGCAGGATATATTCAGAGCCCTAAATGAAAAAAATATGCAGCCAAGAATACTATATCCATCTAGGCTGTCATTGAAAATTGAAGGAGAGATAAAAAGCTTCCAGGACAAACAAAAACCAATTTGCAAACACAAAACCAGCCCTACAAGAAATTTTGAAAGGGGTTCTGTAAGCAAAGAGAGAGCCTAAGAACAACATATACCAGAAAGGAACGCAGACAATATACAGTAACAGTCACCTTACAGACAATACAATGGCACTAAATTCCTATCTTTCAGTAGTTACCCTGAATGTAAATGGGCTCAATGCCCCAATCAAAAGACACAGGCTATCAGATGGGATAAAAAAACAAGACCCATCGATATGCTGTCTGCAAGAGACTCATTTTAGAACCAAAGACATCTCCAGATTGAAAGTTAGGGGGTTGAAAATCATTGACCATGGTAATGGACACCAGAAGAAAGCTGGGGTGGCAATTCTTATATCAGACAAATTAGATTTTAAACCAAAGACTGTAATAAGAGATGAGGAAGGACACTATATCCTACTTAAAGGGTCTATCCAACAAGAAGATCTAACAATTGTAAATATCTATGCCCCTAACATGGGAACAGCCAATTATATAAGGCAATTAATAACAAAAGCAAAGAAACACATCGACAACAATACAATAATAGTGGGGGACTTTAACACCCCCCTCACTGAAATGGACAGATCCTCTAAGCAAAAGATCAACAAGGAAATATAGACTTTAAATGACACACTGGACCAAATGGACTTCACAGACTTATTCAGAACATTCCACCGCAAAGCAACGGAATACACATTCTTCTCTAGTGCCCTTGGAACATTCTCCAGAAGAGATCCCATCCTAGTCATAAATCAGGTCTCAACCGGTAACAAAAGATTGGGATCATTCCCTGCCTATTTTCAGACCCCAATGCTTTGAAACTAGAACTCAATCACAAGAGGAAAGTCGGAAAGAACTCAAATACATGGAGGCTAAAGAGCATCCTACTGAAGAATGAATGGGTCAACCAGGAAATTAAAGAAGAATTAAAAAAAAAAATTCATGGAAACCAATGAAAATGAAAACACAACTATTCAAAATCTTTGGGATGCAGCAAAGGCGGTCCTAAGAGGAAAGTATATAGCAATACAAGCCTTTCTCAAGAAACAAGAAAGGTCTCAAGTACACAACCTAACCCTACACCTAAAGGAGCTGGAGAAAGAACAGCAAATAAAGCCTAAACCCAGCAGGAGAAGTCATAAAGATCAGAGCAGATATCAATGAAATAGAAACCAAAAGAATAGTAGAACAGATCAAGAAAACTAGGAGCTGGTTCTTTGAAAGAATTAACAAGATTGATAAACCCCTGGCCAGACTAATCAAAAAGAAAAGAGAAATGACCCAAATCAACAAAATCATGAACAAAAGAGGAGAGATCACAACCAACACCAAAGAAATACAAACAATTATAAGAACGTATATTGAGCAACTCTATGCCAGCAAATTAGATAACCTGGAAGACATGGATGCATTCCTAGAGATGTATCAACTACCAAAACTGAACCAGGAAGAAATAAAAAACCTAAACAGACCTATAACCACTAAGGAAATTGAAGCAGTCATCAAAAATCTCCCAACAAGCAAAAGCCCAGGGCCAGATGGCTTCCCAGGGGAATTCTACCAAATATTTAAAGAAGAATTAATACCTATTCTTCTGAAACTGTTCCAAAAATAGAAATGGAAGGAAAACTTCCAAACTCATTTTATGAGGCCACCATTACCTTGATCCACAAACCAGACAAGGACCCCATCAAAAAGGAGAATTACAGACCGATATCCTTGATGAACAGGGATGCAAAAAAAAAAAAAAAAAAAAGCCAACAGGATCCAACAGTACATTAAAAGGATTATTCACCATGACTAAGTGGGATTTATCCCTGGGCTGCAAGGTTGGTTTAACATCCACAAATCAATCATAATACAATACATTAACAAAAGAAAGAACAAGAATCATATGATCCTCTCAATAGATGCAGAAAAAGTATTTGACAAAGTATAGCATCGTTTCTTGATCGAAACTCTTCATAGTATAGGGATAGAGGGTACATACCTCAATATCATAAAAGCCATCTATGAAAAACCCACAGCGAATATCATTCTCAGTGGGAAAAACTGAGAGTTTTCCCCCTAAGGTTAGGAACGTGGCAGGGATGTCCAATGCTCTTCAACATAGTATTAGAAGTCCTAGCCACAGCAATCAGACAACAAAAAGAAATAAAAGGCTTCCAAATTGGCAAAGAAGAAGTGAAACTCTCACACTTTGCAGATGATATGATACTTTATGTGGAAACCCCAAAAGACTCCACCGCAAAACTGCTAGAACTCATACAGGAATTCAGTCAAGTGGCAGGATATAAAATCAATGCACAGAAGTCTTTGGCATTCCTATACACTAACAGCAAAACAGAAGAAAGAGAAATTAAGGAGTCGATCCCATTTACAATTGCACCCAAAACCATCAGATACCTAGGAATAAATCTAACCAAAGAGGCAAAGGATCTGTACTCAGAAAACCATAAAATACTCATGAAAGAAATTGAGGAAGACACAAAGAAATGGAAAAACGTTCCATGCTCATGGATTGGACTAACAAATATTGTGAAGATGTCAATGCTACCTAGAGCAATCTGCACATTCAATGCAATCCCTATCAAATTACCATCCACTTTTTTCAAAGAAATCGAAGAAATAATCCTAAAATTTGTATGGGCCTAGAAAAGACCTAGAATAGCCAGAGGAATGTTGAAAAAGAACAGCAAAGCTGGCGGCATCACAAATTCGGATTTCCAGCTCTATTACAAATGTGTCATCATCAAGACAGTATGGTACTGGCACAAAAACAGACACATAGATCAGTGGAACAGAATAGAGAGTCCAGAAATGGACCCGCAACTCTATCGTCAACTAATCTTTGACATAGCAGGAAAGAATGTCCAATGGTAAAAAGCAGTGTCTTCAACAAATGGTGTTGGGAAAATTGGATAGCCACATGCAGAAGAATGAAACTGGACCATTTCCTTACACCACACACAAAAATAGACTCCAAATGGTTGAAAGACCTCAATGTGAGACAGGAGTCCATCAAAATCCTAAAGGAGAACACAGGCAGCAACCTCTTCGACCTCAGTCGCAGCAACTTCTTCCTAGAAATATCGCCAAAGGCAAGGGATGCAATGGCAAAAATGAACTATTGGGACTTCATCAAGATAAAAAGCTTTTGCAAAGCAAAGGAAACAATCAACAAAACCAAAAGACAACCGACAGAATGGGAGAAGATATTTGCAAATGACATATCAGATCAAGGGCTATTAACCAAAATCTATAAAGAACTTATCAAACTCAACACCCAAAGAACAAAGAATCCAATCAAGAAATGGGCAGAAGACATGAACAGACATTTTTCCAAAGAAGACATCCAAAGGGCCAACAGACACATGAAAAAGGCCTCAACATTGTTCGGCATCAGGGATATCCAAATCAAAACCCCAATGAGATATCACCTCACACCAGTCAGAATGGCTAAAATTAACATGTCAGGAAACAACTTGTTGGCAGGGATGCTGAGAAAAGGGCACCCTCCTACACTGTTGGTGGCAATGCAAGCTGGTGCAACCACTCTGGAAAACAGTATGTAGGTTCCTCAAAAAGTTGAAAATAGAGCTAACCTACGACCCAGTAATTGCACTACTGGGTATTTACCCCAAAGATACAAATGTAGGGATCTGAAGCGGTACGTGCACCCCGATGTTTATAGCAGCAATGTCCACAATAACCAAACTGTGGAAAGAGTCAAGATGTCCATCGACAGATGAATGGATCAAGAAGAAGTTGTATATATATACAATGGAATATTATGCAGCCATCAAAAGGAATGAGATCTTGCCATTTGCAACGACATGGATAGAACTGGAGGGTGTTTTGCTGAGTGAAGTAAGTCAATCAGAGAAAGACATGTGTCATATGACCTCACTGATATGAGGAATTCTTAATCTCAGGAAACAAACTGAGGGTTGCTGGAGTGGGAGGTGGGGTTGGAGGGATGGGGTGGCTGAGTGATAGACATTGGGGAGGGTATGTGCTATGGTGAGTGCTCTGAATTGTGTAAGACTGTTGAATCACAGATCTGTACCTCTGAAACAATTAATGCAATATATGTTAAGAAGAAGAAAAAAAAGAAGGTGATAGCAGGAGGGGAAGAATGAAAGGGGGGGAAATTAGAGGGGGAGATGAACCATGAGAGAGGATGGACTCTGAAAAATAAACTGAGGGTTCTAGAGGGGAGAGGGGTAGGGGAATGGGTTAGCCTGGTGATGGGTATTAAAGAGGGTATGTTCTGCATGGAGCACTGGGTTTTATGCACAAACAATGAATCCTGGAACAGTACATCAAAAACTAATGATGTAATGTATGGTGATTAAGATAACAATAAAAAATAAAAAATAAACTGGACACAACCTTTCCCTTTGTATCAAAGAAAAAGGGTAATTGCCCTAGTAATAATGGTTAGGGAATTTATTGTATTGGGTTAAGGAGGGAAGAAAGGAAAGACAGTTGCTTCTAGCACAGGGTTCCTTCAGCAGGCACAGAAGAGAAGCCTTGGAATAAGGCTTACACCAAGAAAGGTGGAAAATGGTGGGAGGAGACGAAGAGACATTCTAACATCAGGAATCGAAGGAAAAGAACTCTTAAATATTAGATGACCTAAAACAAATTCAAATTGTACTTACAGTGAATTCTAAAAAAGTGTCCACTGTTAAAGTAGATCTAAATTCAAAGTCTTTTTCATTGACTCTTGTCAAAATCCCCCCACAGTGGTTTACACGTCATGGATCTCTGTAGACACAGTAGTAGGTGTTCTACTTTATTATGTCTTAGAGAAACTGGAAAGCATCAGAGTGGGATCAAGAGTTTATAACTCCTCTGGAGGCAAACATCATCTCCCATTGCCAGATGAGGGGCGAGGGTAAGGGTTGTGAGCATTCCATGCAACTTGACCACTTCTGAGCAGAGAAGTCTCTTCCTATACATGGCACATGTTAGAGCTGTTTCATATAGGATGGTCTGTGCTCCATGTCTAATCGATACTATGCCCGATCACGTGTTGTGTAAAGGCAGAAGATGATAGTCCTACATAGTTAAAGTATGTAATGATTTACTTTAATTAGTGTTGTATAAGTAGGCAGCATATGGCATATTGTCTATGTTTTTTGTAGAATCTGGTTGACTTTGTTAAATTTACAAAAGAGCATATCATTTGATACCTTTGTAAACCTCAACTAACACATATCAACTTTTCCATATTAGTAGTGCTAATTGTATAGATTGTTTGAATTAGGTGGCGTTATTTGTAAAGTACTTAGCTTAGAAACTGTCCCAAAAGGATGATTCGTAAATGTGTACTACTTATAAGTCACAAATGGATATAACATATTTAGTAGTTTAAACAGGCATTGAAACTATTAGAAAGCCATACTTTAAAATGTTTAAAATTAAGGCCCTCATATAATTAGATTTTAGGATTGCAAGAAAATTTAAGATATTTAATGTAGTGGCCACAATTTATTTGCAAACAGAAGAAACTGAGACAAGTTGAGTATTTAATTAAGGCAGTGGTTTTTCGAGTAGGTATTATTTTTGGTCATGAAAAAGGTTAGCTTTCATAGTTTTCCAAACTGCATGTCATACGAAGCTGTACATTTTTTACGTTAAGTGTAAGAGGATTTTCAGAGAATTCAGGAGCATACTGATGCCAGGGAAAACAGGCTCCTTCGGTTTCTGATCTCTGATGAATGAGACAATTGAAAGGAGAGAGAACATGGTGTGGGGAACAATGGAAATAATAATTTTATTGTACATTCACAGTCTTATTTTATGTAAGGCCATGAAAGAAGTTCATAATCATCTGATCTACCGATAAAACAGTGCTCTACAATTGAAATACCTACTTGAGTATAAAACCAGCAGCCTCCGATGTGAATATATTGTCAGTATGGCTATGTCAGTAAAAATCCCCAAGGCTGTCTTTTAAATATCTCATTAAAATAGATGACCAAGGGTCTCTGTATGGTTATTGTGATAGGGATTCACAAATCATCTGGCAGTACCTAAAGTTCTGTCCTTTCTGAAATAGTTGCAATGGAAATACTCACGCAAAGAAAACCCATATAATGAAAAGAAAAAGAAGCTGCCCTGAGCAGGTATTTCAGAGTCTGTGTTAGTATTGGTAGTGAGGTGGGAGAATTCACACATTGATAATCTTTTATGTTTGGTTACTTTTTCTGTTTCTCTTATTAACAGTTCTTTACTGTGTTAACTTTGATTACGTAAGTTTGCTTGGTTTTAATGAAAAAAATCTTGAATTATAAAAGCAACCTTAAAATTCTACAGTACACACTAAAACATAAATTGATTCTGTCTTAAAATTCCTACAACACATGCTAAGAAGTAAATGTGATTCTGAGAACCTTAACTTTACTCTGATATATGTAACATTTTTTTCCAGATTCTACATTCACATATAAGACATGTTAATAGGAAAACTTTCTCTGTAGCAAATTTCCATAGAAAAGATGAATGTAACTGACAGCAGAAAATCTGACAAGGCTAAAGGGTATTAGTGTTTTTCTTCATGTAAATGTAACTCAGAATAGATAGGAATGTGACAGTAACTGGGGTCAGTTTACTCTAGATACTGACTACTCTCTTATGAGCTAAAATCCCTCTTTCTGCACAAATTGTTGTATATGTGTTATATATATGTTGGTATTGTAGCCTTTGCAAAATTACTTGGTATTTGTATAGTATGTGCTATGTGTAAATGGTTTGCAGAGGTAAAAGCTCATTTAATTCAGTTCCCATAATAAACCTGTGAGGTAGAAATCTACCCCATACCTCATTCTGCAGTTCAGTCAAGTGATACTTTTCCTTGTTCCTTTGCTGCTACTGCAGCCGCCCTGAGTGGAAATGCTCTTGATCACCCACCACTCCAGACTCTGCTGTGAGCCCCCCTCCTAAATGACACCTCTGCCCTTGCAATCTCTGCTAAGAATCCAGGCTGAGTCACAGCTTCTGATGGGGGTGCCCACATTAAATACACCAAGTCTCTCACACCTTGCCTATTAAAGATGCTTACGTTCCTGAAAGTTTTCCTTTCTGTTTTCTTCTTCTCTGCACATTCTTTGAGGAGCATCCACATCATTTGCTTTTTGTGTTCTGTGCCTTTTGCGGTTTCCAGCTACGGCTGATGACTTTTCTGTATGAAAGAACAGCCAATTCTGGTTTCTCAGACCATTCTAACTTCTCTGCTGCCTCTTTGTCTTTGTGAGTGGTTTGCTGAATCTCCATATATACATATACTTACGTATATTTCAGTCTGTTCTGGCAGATGGATGTCTCCACTGTGGGGACGAATTGTTTAACTCTTGGAGTGAATGTAATGATACATGGAAACAGTGTCATCTCAGTGGATAAACTTTGGAACTTATGAAAGCCCTGTTCAATGACGTATGGATTCTCTGCATTTTTCTCTCAAGTTTTTGTTTCCAGCTATTGAAAAAGAAGCCCTGGGGCACCTGGGTGGCTCAGTCAGTTAAGTGCCTGCCTTTGGCTCAGGTCATGATCTCGGGGTCCTGGGATCAAGTATTGCATCGGGCTCCCTGCTCAGCAGCAAGTCTGCTTCTCCCTCTCTCCTTGCTCATGCTCTCTGTCTTTCTCTCTTGGCTTACTCACTCTCTCAGATAAATAAATAAAATCTTAAAAAAAAAAAAAAAGAAGTCCTTAAAACATATCCTTCACATTTAAATCTGTTTTGATACATTTGAGGAGAGGGAAGGGACCTGTACTCTTAGAAGTACACACGTTAAGCCTGCATTCCTTTCCGCTTCTTGTTCTGAGCACCTGCTCTTTCTTGCCCTGATTGAAAAGATACTGGATAATACCACATCAAGTAGTCTCTGCAGGAAGATGCACATCACATTCTCTTGTTAAATAATATGACTATGGATGGGGGTGGCAGATAGGATTAGAAGGTCATTTACCAACTGGCTTGCAATGATGAGTTTGGGTTCAGATAGCACTGGCAGAAACTTCATGCTTATGGTAGAAACAAGGCTAATGTGTGGAGGGAGAGAAACCTGGAGATGCTATGAAAATTACAAGGTCTCAAAAATAGATGCAGTTTGTTTTTTGTCATCTTTGCTTTTAATAAGTGTGAGCCTTGCTAATGACCCGACCCACCAAAGAATGCAAAATAGGATACAGTAGGTCTGTGACTCATTTAAACTCTGAAAACCTGAAGAGGTTTGGAATTTGCATAGTCCATGCTTCTCCTGTATTACCACATAAATAAATATTACATATGTAATTATTTTAATATTTTCTGTCCCCCTGGATCTTCTGTAAGGGCTGTGATTGCATAAAACAGGTCTGCCTTCCTTACATTTCTAGCTCTAATGTCAAGCACTGAAATCAGCACTTAATAGCCGCCGCTTAGTAACTTAAACTGTTTGTTGCATTACTAAAAAGTGTGCAAATTGCTAGTGGTCCCAGATATGGTTAGATTTTACTTTTACTCCAGGAATCCACAGAACAAATGTGGAAATGTTAAAGTTTGGGAAAGGGTAAAGCAAAGTCTATTCCTCTGCAGAGAAGGGAAGTTTTTCTATTGTGTTTCAAATGACAAAACATTAAAATGCTGGTGAGATGTGAGGCCTTTTGACAAAAAAGTGAAATACTCTGCCTAGGATCCTGATTTTCCATTCTGTGACACGACAGTTAACAAGATCCTCTGAGAAATATATGTATAGTTTGTGTGTGTCTTAATGAGGTTGCCTTAAATTTTCTTGCATGCCAATAATAACTATTTACATAGTCCTTATTTAAAATCTGAAGAGAAGAGTGGAAATCAGACTTTCTTCTTCATTGTTTGATAAATATTTGGCAACTTCAGTTATTGCTGAATGTTTTTGTTTTTCATTTGATAATACACACTTTGCACAGACAGTTGTTCCTAGAGAAATGTGAAATTTGATAAATAATTTTGAATTTAGGACATGCGTTTAAAAACTGAGCAGAGGGATTCACTACAGTGAACTTTATTTTCCTTCATTCCCATCCTACCCCAACTTAAAGCAAACTAGGAATATATGTCTGTTAAGCAACAGAAATGTTTTTATAGTTCACGTGTGGAAGTATATCTAAGTGTTCTGTGACCATACTTTGAGCTATGAAGTTTTCTACCCTGCTGCGTTGCTCTTGTCCTTAAGCTGGATTAAGGGCAGCTGTGAGAACAGGGGTTTAGAAGGATGCTGATCAGCAGAGATGGTGACTGTTCCAGGAAGTCTCAGAGACATCTCTACTGGTTTTAACTTTTTAGCTCACGTTTTCAGAGACCACAAATAAGTCACTGTTCATTCCTTTCCATCGTCCTGACCTGGGTAGAGATGTGAGCACTATCATGCCAGGTGGTAGGGATGGCTGAATATAACGGCCCAAATGTGATCAGGACTGTGGGGACGGCACTGTCCCTGCAGATGGCAGAAGTCACACGTGTGTAATGAGCTTTGTGATGGAAACTGTTGACATGAATTGGTTCTCTGTCCTATGCTGGCTACATTGGGTCTTCAATATTTACTATAGGAAATCATCTTAAAATCTAAGATTTTCAGTGTGCTCAAGAGAATAGCAAAGTGGATTATCATAAATGTGTTTTCTCCACTTTTATCTGTTTGGGATAATCTGAGAAAAACAATCTATATAAAAATGAAATAGTTTAATATTAAAATAAAAGCATATTCACAGATTCACATTTCTTCTTGCAGCTTTAATGTTATTTTACTCTATCATGTTCACATGGTGAATTGACTGGAACATAATTTTTTGCTTTGACCAGTATGTTTTTAAACCACATTGTTCCCGTAATGTGTCCATAGTGACCTGGCTGTTAACTTGGAACAGCAGAGTTGGCATTAGGAATATAAGGATGATAATTTCTAATTTGTAAGTTCTAAAACATTTCCCCGTGGTCTGTCCTTTTTCTCATCTTTTCATTTATTAATCAACATACATCATCTATTCACATGTAATGTTAATATATTTTAACATGGTTACAAACATATAGATAAGTCAGTGATGTGAATTGTTTTGATTAATATTAATT
The DNA here is from genome assembly GCF_011800145.1 of Mirounga leonina. NCBI lineage: Eukaryota > Metazoa > Chordata > Mammalia > Carnivora > Phocidae > Mirounga > Mirounga leonina. The sequence goes on along the minus strand of NW_023270380.1, from coordinate 17,179,405 downwards.
TCATAGAGTCTTGCCCTTAAACAAGTGTAAGCAAGGATCACATCTCTGGAGATATGCTTCCTCTTTGAAGCCCCTTATCCAAGATTTCTTTGCCCACTTCCAGTAGTGGGACCAGCCAGGGTCAGCAGCGCCTTAGCAGGGACTTGTATGAGTCTGATCCTGGTTTTTCCCTTTGCAGTGCTCTGGGATTCTTTACCTGGTGCGTGCAGTTCGTAAGTGTTTGGGTGAGTTGCGGAGATTACACCCGTGGGGCCCTTCGACAGACAGCAGCCTAATGAGTTCCCCTTGGTGGTGGGTGTTTTTCTCACAGAAACTTGAGAAATTGGCTTATAGAATGTGGCAGACCTGTTGATTTGTGATGACTGTCATACTCGTTAGACAGAAGATGAGGCATCTTTGTGGGCAAAGTGGGAAAAAATGAAATATTTTGCATATTTTATTAGCTTGTATGGTTTTGATGAGAAGGCGACTGTTACTCTTTGTCCTGTATGAAATGTCTTTTTTCTCTGTCTGCTTTTAAGATTTTCTGCTCATTTCTGGTTTTAAACAATTTGAGTATGATGTGCTTTAGAAAAAATAATAATGAGGAAATTATGAGATAAAAAACAGAAAGGATAAAGTACTTAATGCTGTTGCAGAAGCTTTGGGCAAACTCGTGGAGAAAGTGATAATTGAGTCAAGTGTTAAAAATATTGGTCCGATGGACAAATGAAAGCACATTTCAAACAGAGGATATTATATTCACAGGTTATTTTGGGGGAACACAGGAGACTAGGGGGTGGGGGTTTGATGTGAGGACAGGACCAGTCATAGGGACTGAGTGCTCATTTGCATATATACAGTAGGAAATGCTTACAGAAGATTTAAGGAGACAAGCAGTTTGGTACTCAGGTAAGCAGCTCTGAGGAGAGGTTGGGACCCATATAAGCATTGATTCAGCACAGGTGTTCTTAAGTCACAGGGAAGTCTCGGACTGCCTGGCACAGGAGGACAGAAAATACAAGACTGACTTAGATGCTTAATAACAGTTCACAATGAGCAAGTGTCATTAATTCTCACAGGGACTGCACAGTCTCCCGACTCACCCCGGAGGCCACCGCTCCACTTATAAGTACATGTTCATACACATGTGATCTCATTTGGGTTTTTTCAGAAGATTTTACTAGCTCCCCACTACCTGTGGAGTCAAATTAAAAGTCTTCAGCCTTATATTCCAAACAGTATCCTTTTCTACACTCATGTATGTTTGAGGCATTGATTTTCTTTACCCAGTATTCTAGTGCCTTTCGGTGCATGGGAAGGAGAGCATAAGCTCTCTTTGGGAATTTCTCACTCCCTCCAAATTCAGAGTCCCTCTCCCATGCATGTGTGTTCAGAAGCATAATCTGGTATCTGTAGGATGACTCTCCGGGATGGTGCCCAGCCATGTGTTTATAATTTTATAATAACTAACATTTTTTTCTGTGTGAAGACCTTGTCTTCCATTTAACAAGTAAATAGGCTCTCTCCCCTAGCTTTCACATCGACTGATAGAGCCTTGGAGAGATGTAAGTAAATTAATAAATATACACTTAAAAGGGAATAAAATATTATAATAGTATAAATTGAGTTAAATAAATTATGCAGAATGGATATTTTTGGCTCGACTGTATGAAGTATTTCAGGAGGGCCTCAAGGGCTGCTGGTCCCTGTGGAGTGTGGCCAGTGGAGACCCCTACAAGTGGGAGACAGACAGTGGGAGAGTAAGATCTGGGAGGCCTGCAGGATGGACTCCCTCCACCATGTTATCGGCTCTACTGGACGCTCCTGCCCCTCGCCGGGATTCTGACTGCCACCCCTCCTTTCGTCCTCTGCAGCCTGGGCTGTCCTGCATAACTGTAGTAGCGCGGGGTTGACCCATTATGGTTCCCTCTAGCACAGCTTTGAACCCGTCCTTTACAGATGACGCTCTTCTCAGTGTATCCCATTGAGTGAGTGACCCATTAGTGTTTGGACCACAACTTCTCTTATCACCATGAATTTCTTGGCAACATTATGAAAATGTAAAATTACTGTATTTATTGGTTTAGTTTTTACTGGGTCTCTGCCCACTGAACTGCAAACTGTCTAAGGACAGGGACCTTTTCTGTTCTCTGTTGAAGGAGAACTGCAGTAACAGAATTAAATAGGCAGCAAAGCTTCATGGACGACTCTTTGAGAAGAGTGATTGAACTCGGCTCTGCTGAAACAGGAAGCAAGATGTTTTTAGGGAGGAGATTTGTTTCAGGACAGTGTGGCTGGTGGCAAGGAGGACATAGTGGGGAGTTGGTCCATGTGATGGCCTCACTGAGCTGATGGGCACTTTCTGAACTCAGGCTTCTACCCTCCCACAGAAACGGGGCGATGGGGCACTGTATTTTTTAATAATCACATTTCATAGGGGTGGCTCCCAGGTCCTGGCAGGACATAGTCACATGTTGTAAAACTGGCAAGAGGCTGTCAAAAAGGGGCAGAGAAAGAATTTATCTCCACAAGTTTTCTAAAGCAAGTGTTGTAAGGAAAGAGAAGGCAGGGTCCACCTGTCGTGTGTCCACTGCTCTTCTGCCAAAATGGTAGCAACCACCCACGATGCATTTGTATAGTGCATAATGATTCAAACAAACAGGAAAAGGTAGCTCAGCAAATGAGCACATTGCTATGCAAAAGGAGGTTTACTTTCAACTAAAAGCTCATCTCCACATTCTTGGAGGAATGTACATATAAGGGACCAGACAGCGGTGTGAGCTTTAGGAAATTACATGGTTGGGAGAGTTTGAATAGTGTAGAAAACAAATTCATAGCTTACTCCTTTTAATGATGCCAAGGAGTCAAAAACCTTTGGAAATACTTTGAGTTTGGCTCTTCATTTCGTGCAGATATTTGCATTTTTTAGGCAGGGAAGGAGTATGTGTGAGGACCAGCTGCTCCCTGTTTTCTCTGGGGGTAGCATGAAGCTCAGAGGCCTGCGTGCTAGTGACTCCAGTCCCCTGGGATCCAACTGTCAAGTACAGTTTGCTCAGAGCACTGCTTTGTTTGACTGTAAAGAAGAGCTGTTGGAGGAAGTGTGGGAAAGGACACAGATAAGGTCAGAGCACCTACTGAGTCCTCAGTACGTCATCGTAAATCCTGTGTGTGTGTGTGTGTGTGTGTGTGTGTGTGGCTAAAATAAGCAGGTATCTGCCAATAGTAATGTTCTTTCTTCTGGAACTCTGAGTGACTACTTAAGCTTTATGCATAGGCTGAGCTTTAGTAGAATACAAATTTGCCTTTTCACATGGAGGAGCTGCTGAGCCCAGGACAAACGCTGACACAGGGGAGGTCACAAAGTGCTTCCTGAATATGTCCCAAGCTGAGCAGGTACAAGGCGGAGACTGCAGGGCCCTTGTTTGGGGCTAGTTCCACTAGGGAATTTTTTTATTCCTCAGAGTAATTAAAAATACATTTCCAAATAAAAATTTTAACACTCTGAATCACGAATGCTAAATATTAAATTACATCTACCTGGAATCCATTAAAATAGTATCTTCATTTCAATAGAAAGGATTATATGGTAATTCACATTATTCAGGTGTTTTAACAATTGCATTTTTTGTTCCCAAACAGTCCTTTTAAAGTTTTGTTTTAAATAAAGATAAATTGACATTAAATTATTTTCCTCATGTGTTGTTCTGTAAGAAGAACAGGTTTCAAAAATGAGTATTTGGTATGATTCAGTTTTATTTCATATACATTCTATAAACAAGGTCAGGAAGTAGGAGTCAACATTTAATTTCTTTTTATGCTTAACTATAATGCCTAATTCTTCTAACCATAAATATTACTACTTAATGAGAGAAGGTTAAAATTTTAAAACAGCAATTTTCAATTTTAAAAAAATCCTCTGAGAAATTGAGATTTTTATAGAATACTGAGTGACTTCCATACATATATGTGTTTTTTTTTTTTTTCCATAAACTCAATTCAAAACAGTTGGAGCAGTAAAGACTGGCCTATGACCTGTAAGTATTTAAGAAAATAAATTGTTAATTCCGTACATGAAAACAGGTAAATCATTCTAAAAGTGTATTAGGTCTTTCATGAAAAAAAAATCCCATAAACAAAATAAATTTGATTAATGGTAAACATATGAAAAGCAAGCTTCAGTATCCGTAAAGCATTCTTATTTTCTATTTATCTGGGGATCAGTCAGTTAACTTCTGTGATGAGCAGCCTGAGAGAGTGAGGCTGTACCTAGAACCTCCTGCTCTAAACTTCCAGGATAATACACTTGTTTTCTGTGTCAGACATTTTTGGCATCATAGATGATACCCATGCAGACATGGGGGTTAACGGGACTAAAACTGTGTCACCTCAGCAGAGAGAAAGCAGGTTAGACTTGGTAGATGGAGGCTTCCAACCTGGGTGGAGATAGTGGCTGCCCCGGGATGAGCCCTCTAACGGTACATGCTGGCTCGCCAGCCCGAGGCCATCGGAACTCACCAGCGTCAGCAGTAACGCATCCAGAGAGGCGCTAATAAGCACATGTCTGCAGAAAACTTCCACATACGGTCTGTTGAAGCGGTTCAGAAAATGCATTATTTGACCACATATATCAGTTTCCATTCATGAGTGGTGTCTGATGGGCACTTTTTCAGTTTCCCTGTCTACTTTTAGGACATAAACTAAATTGAATAATACCTCACAGCTGCTTGCTTCCATGGTGAACATACGAATCTAACAGGTACCTCAACTTCCTTAGAAATGGACGGTATGTACCGTAAGATTCCAAATATAAATAGAAGTGAGGATAATATTATGTGTTGAATTTCTAGCAGCTCATTTTCCTGTGAAATGGTGCAGTACAATTTCAAAGAGCAAAACCTTGTAAGCTGAATTTTGTTTACTCTAGGTCTATTTACTTCTTCTACATGACAGTTTAACATGTACCAGCTCTTGTTTTTTTTCTTTTCCCTTTAATATGCCTTTTCTGAAGTATCAACCCCACTTCTGCCATTACTTTATTTGTTGCGAAAATAAATTGTTTTTCAAAAATACCTCCTAACAATTTTAATTATACATGATTTTCGCTTTTCCTGATACATTTTGACATTTCAAAGAAAGCAAGAAAGGTAACCGAATGTAAAGGTTAAATCTCCAGCTGAAAACCGTGCTGAGGGGCAGAGGTGGACAGGGCGGCTGAGGGGCGGTCCGTCCTGCCTGCAGGGGCTGCTCTAGATCCTGTCCAGTCCACCAGCTGAGCCCTCCTCTGCCATGGACTAGACTCGGTGCTGAGATAGTACGTGAGACACGTCCCTGTGCTGGAAAAGATAGGAAGCACGGAGAAGTAACACTTCTAAGGTGACACGGGAAGATCTTCAAGAGGATCACGTTTGCATGCGATTTGAAGGATGTGACAAGCTGCAGTGTGAGTGCTGTGTAATCAGTTAAAGGTGACACATTCTAGAATGGAAGGTCTGAAGGCAGTCACCACACACACACACACACACACACCCCACAGAGGTCAGCAGGAGCAATGGGCGCACGTGTTGAGCAGTAGGATTGGTAAGAGACACCATGTTTGGATGTTACATGGATTAAGGGCAGGCCATTCTAAGTGGATAAAGTCACATAAAACCAGTTTGGGAGGGCAGAAGTAGAAGCAAGCTTGCTTTGAGGGATGATGGAAGGGAAGTCAGATTTGAGGGGCGTTGCACGGAAGGTGACTCTGTCCATCAGAGAACGATCTTTAGGAGGGAACGAGCTGAAAGCGCAGCTTTGTAGTTTTTTTTTTTTTTTTTTAAGATTTTGTTTATTTGACAGAGAGAGACACAGCGAGAGAGGGAACACAAGCAGGAAGGGTGGGACGGGGAGAAGCAGGCTTCCTGCGGACCGGGGAGCCCGATGTGGGGCTCGATCCCAGGACCCTGGGATCATGACCTGAGCTGAAGGCAGACGCTTAATGACTGAGCCACCCAGGCGCCCCGCAGCTTTGTAGTTCTTAAACAATGGATCAGACTTGGAAATAAACACTTAGGAGCCATAGTAATATGAGAAATGAATGTCGTGGACAGGATTATCCAGAAAAGAATATAGAATTAAGGGAAAAAATTGAATGTAGGGGCACCTGGGTGGCTCAGTCGTTAAGCCTTTGCCTTCGGCTCAGGTCATGGTCCCAGGGTCCTGGGATCGAGCCCCGCATCGGGCTCCCCGCTCCGCGGGAAGCCTGCTTCTCCCTCTCCCACTCCCTCTGCTTGTGTTCCCTCTCTCACTGTGTCTCTCTCTGTCAAATAAATAAAATCTTTAAAAAAAAAAATTGAAAGTAAATAGGAAAGAACACCAAAATACAGAGAGCAGGCAGAGGAAAAATGTTAGCAGAGGAGACTCAGAAGAACCCTGTAAGCGAGGCAGAAGGTAACTCGTGAAGATAAGAAAATGAACCTTATTGAACTGGCACCTTGCAGATTAGCAATTATCTTAACGGGAACCTATTTATTACACCAGTAGGTCAGTATTTGTAGTATACTGGATTTGTAGGCAAAATAATATGAGGAACTTAAGTAAACTCTACTTCCCAGAATTTTGGTGTTTAAAAGAAAAAAAAAGATCAAGGGAAGCAGGCTAGGATAGGACAACTTGTTTTCTCTGTAAGCATAATGTAGGGAGTCAGTGAATATGTAGAGATTGAAGATACAAGTGATAAAGTCTGTATTTGAAGAACTAATATACCAAGGGTATGAGAAGTTATGTTAGTATTCTTTCAGTTGCAGAGTAAGAAATTTCAAAACAAAGCCAAAGAAAACTGACTTCTAATAATGGAAGTATTAGGAATTTATCCACTTATGAAATACCAGGCCTAGCCTGCCAGTACTCTAAATGGCAGTCACCAGAATGGCAATGAGAGTTGGGTGTGTGTGTGTGACAAAGGAGACTTAGGGGTGAAGCACAGGTTGGTCTCACTCATGACTGATACTCACATCTGCCCTGAAACAGCTGTGCTAAGTTATTAAAATATGCCCATGCTTCTGGTAAATGATCATATTCAAAATCTTTCAATTGCTCATTTGCTTGCTACCCAAAACACTCTGTTTACCTCCAGGATCCTCAAAATGTCCAGCATTCAGATACAAAATGGATAATTTCTGGCAAAGCCAGAGGACTCTACGTCCTGGCATTAGCTGTATGGTCTGTATAATTTTGATAGTAAATGCTCTTCCATTCTTTTAGATATTGACATTCATGGTTTCATCAGTGCAGTTAATAATACAGAAGTAATCAAGAGGTGATGATGATGCAAGAGGGGATGATGATGCAGGAGGGGATGATGCAGGAGGAGATGCAGGAGGGGGTGATGATGCAGGAGGGGATGATGGTGTAGGAGATGATGCAGGAGGGGATGAAGGTGTAGGAAGTGATGATGCAGGAGGGGATGATGATGCAGGAGGGGATGATGGTGTAGGAGGTGATGTTGCAGGAGGGGATGATGATGTAGGAGGGGATGATGCAGGAGGGGATGATGGTGTAAGAGGGGATGATGCAGGAGTGGATGATGATGTAGGAGGGGATGATGTAGGAGATGATGATGCAGGAGGGGATGATGATGCAGGAGGGGATGATGCAGGAGGGGATGATGGTGTAGGAGGTGATGATGCAGGAGGAGATAATGCAGGAGGGGATGATGATTTCAGGACGGGATGATGCAGGAGGGAATGATGGTGTAGGGGGGGATGGTGCAGGAGGGGATGATAGTGTAGGAGGGGATGATGCAGGAGTGGATGATGTAGGAGGGGATGATGTAGGAGATGATGATTCAGGAGGGGATGATGATGCAGGAGGGGATGATGCAGGAGGGGATGATGGTGTAGGAGGTGATGATGCAGGAGGAGATAATGCAGGAGGGGATGATGATTCAGGACGGGATGATGCAGGAGGGAATGATGGTGTAGGGGGGGATGGTGCAGGAGGGGATGATGATGTAGGAGGGGGTGATATAGGAGGTCATGATGCAGGAGCTGATGATGGTGCAGGGGCTGATGATGCAGGAGGAAATACAGATCTGTGATTTGGGACCATCAGCCAGCTCAACAGGGAGCCCATAAATGCATAGAATGTAAGTCAGGTGTTGATTGAAGCTAAATTCAGGACAGTGAGCCAGGGCACCAAGGAGTCCAGGGTGCAGGTGTCTGAGGGAGGTCACGGCCTGGATCTGACGGGTCTTTTTGCAGTGGGTGGAGGACCCTGAGTCCTGAGGTGTTACTCATCCAGATACCACCTGGCACCTGCACGGGTCCTATTGTATCTTCTGAAATAGATCGAGATCAGCTTTACTTACCACCTGTCAAATGACTAACTGCTGCTGACCATGTTTCCCCTTTCTCACAGACTCTCGAAGCGCACATGACCCCTTTGTACAAGTTATAAAAAGCTGCTTTGAGCGGGTAGTTTGTAAAAGTCACTCCTCATGGGAGTCATTAGGAAGGAGCCCACCATGCTCCGTCCCGTTAGGGCCTGGTGAGCCGAGTAGGGAACAGCTGGCAGGCCCGCCGGAGTCTCTCTGGCCAGGTGCTCTGGGCGGAGCATAGTCTGTGCATGGGCAGAGTCTGACTGTTCCTTCCCGCGTGCTCATGTGGCTCGGGTGGCTCCCGGCCGCGCTGATGACACGGGCTGGCTGTCTAGCTTTGCTGAAGAGATGTCCTGAGGGCAGTGCCGTGGCCAGAGCAGATTTCTCAGCCTTTATTTTCCCTCCGTGGTGGAGCCTGCGCGGTGGCTCTCAGCCCTCGTCTGCACCGCTGTGCTTGTAAGCACGTAGATGGGTGGGCTTGACACGGACTTCAAGCTTCAGGGAGAAGTCTGTGAGCACTTCTCTAAAAGTACAGAGCTGTCCGGGTGTAGTTTCTCGTGCGTGGTAGTTCTGCATCCTCGTGTCAACTGCTTCTGCACACCCCAAGGCTCGTAATCTCGCCCACTCTTGTAGAAAGTTGTTCGCTGTGTCTGCCCTTTCCCTGAAGTGTTTTTTCTCAGGAGGTGAGCTAGCCTTTCACACATACACAATATGGGGAAAATGCATTATTTATGAGTGTGAATTGCCATATGCATTGCATTTTTCTGATATATTAAGATTAAAAAGTAAATTTTAAAAACCTCTGATTTTATTTCTCAGAGAGGCCCGTGGGCTGGATTTGGGAAGGGATGCTTAGATGTCTAAGGCTGTGTGACAGAGGTATTTCACGTGGGGGGAGGACTCTGGCGGCACTCTGCTCGAATGCGTCACGAGTTCAGCGATGCTTGGTGATTTACTGCCTGGTCTCAGCTGTCCATGGAGCACTGGTGAGAGGAGGGAAGTCGGTGTATTTATTACCCCAGTGCTGTCCTCACAGTGTCCCCAGCGGGTGCTCGCACCAGGATCCTGAAGAGGAGCTGCTGTGCTCAGAGGCCCGAGCAGTGCCCTTGACTCCAGAGAGCACAGAGCTGTGGTCACCACAGGGCCATCGAGGACAGAGGGTCATGACTGCCGTGCAGAAGCGAACATTGCCCAAGATGGCAATGGTACACTGTAATCTAAATTTTCTCTATAAAGCTGCTACCTAAAAACTGCAATCACAAATTTTAATTAAGTTGATGTCCTTCATAACACATTTGATTTAAACCACGATTCTTCTATTAAGAAAAATTTTTTCGGAGTCCACACTTACTTTTGATCAGGAATGCCCTACTTATTGATGATGGATTTTATCTCTAACCCAGTCCATATAAAAGGTGAACATTCAGTAAGCGAATGACTATTCCTTATAGATGTTTATTTTAAAAATAAACTAGTCACATTTTTGGTTACATAAGCTATTCATTCACCAAATATTCACTGTGTCCTCATTACAGGTCTGTTGCTGTGGCACGTTCTTTAGGTATAATAATGCATGATCCTTTAACACCAGAGGTCTGTTACTTTAGTGGGAAAGAGACTTCAGCTAATCTGAGGTGAGAGAGACAAGCAGGCGTTCGTGTTCCTGGGAGCCAGCCTGGCACACAGTCAGGGTTGTGTTCTTCTGTTATGCACAGACACCAACATCAGCAGACATGGTTACCCTGACTGAGGTGGGTTCAGACTAAAGCAAAACCCTGTGTGGTCATGGCTGAGCGCAGATAAACAGGAACCTTGTCCAACACACAAACGCCAACAACCCGCTCTTCGGGCTGAAGTCAGTAGCAGCGGCTGCATTGCCCTTTGCAAACCGAGCTTTGCTCTAGGCCTCCCTGTAGAGAGGGTTTATTAAGATTCCCAACCCAGTTGCTGTGCTCTGAATGTCTGTGTCTTCCCAAAATTCCTATGTTGAAATTTTAAACCCCAAAGTAAAGGTATTAGGAGGTGGGGCCTTTACAAGGTGATCAGGTCACGAGGGTGGAGCTCTCATAAAAGGGACCCCACAGAACCTCCGCGCCCCTTTCTGTCATGAGAGGCTACCAGGAGAAGTCTGCAAACCAGAACGGCTTCCCCCCCCCGCAGCCACGCTGGCCCGCCGATCTTGGACTGGCAGCCCCCAGAACTGGAAGCAATGAATTGCAGCTTCTCACTAGCCCCCCGTGTGTGGTGTTTTGTTAGAGCAGCCCAGATGGACTGAGGTACCTTGATGCAGGTCAGGTGCTGCACCTCCCAGCAAGACCTAGGCCAGAGCGAGACCCCATTTCCTTAAACCTCCCCCAAGTCACCTGACAGAAAATGAAACCCTGTGACAGTAAGTCCTCCCTGAAGCCCCATTACTAGACTTCTACCCCACAATTCCCAAGTCTGTGTTCTCTCTCACGACCACAAACCAGAAACCCAACCTGCTCAGTGACACCTGTGTTCCTGGTGGTCTCTGGCCACATGACATCCGGAAATGTAATCAGAGATAAACTCGGGGAAAAATGCTCTGGGAGCAGAAAAAGTTACAAACACACCTTGTGTATATTATAGAGAGAGGGACAGAGGGAGAGAAAGGGGGAGAGAAGGAGACAGAGGGAGAGAGAGAGGGAGGGAGGGTGGGGGCAGAGTGCTTCAGCAATATGCCAGCTCCCCGCTGGCTCTGTGTGTGTAAGTAATGAAGTCTGGCGGGAGCACTACATAGTTTTAGGAGGAGTCTGAGGGCAGAGGAGGCTCTAAACCCTCCAGAGTCACAGCACCAGTGGTGTCAGGACATGGAATCCCACAGCTGATTGACCATCCATGCTTTAGGCAGATCTGTACACAAAGCAACAGATTTGTGTTACTGCGTGATTAAAAGCGAACATGTTCCGCGTTGCATGGGTCTCACTGTTGTCCTGCAGTGAGCGTGAGGGAGCAGTGCCCCATGGGTGTGGGCTCTCAGGCTCACCCCACAGCTGCATTTCTCCAGGGGTGTGAACTAATAAGCAAGTGGACACAGTCCCCGCAGAGAGGGGGGACACCGGCACGAGTCACAGAGGGACTGCCACATCGGTTCACACCAGCACCGGGTACCTGAGACTTCCTCTGAAATCGCTCCTTCCATGTCTGCAAACCCAGAAAAGCCAGAAGCTTCAGAAAGAGTCGGGATAGACAAAGGGGAGAAAGGAAATAACAGATGGGAACACTGCACCCCAGGTGTGGAATTATGGGGTGACTCTGAGCTGGGGAAGGATGATGATGAGAAGCTGGAGCGAGCTTGAATCAAGGTTCATTGTAGGCAGAATACGGTCTGGCAAGGATGCCATAGCCTGATTCCAAAGCCTGTGACTATATTATGTCGATCCAATTAAGAAGATTTTCCCAGAATACCTGAGAAGGCCCAGTCTAATCACATAAACCTTGAAAAGCAGAGGACTTTCTTCCCTGGGAGGCGGGAAACAGATGTGGCAGGAGAGTGTTCAAGGGATTCCCTGACATCCTGATCCGCACTGCCAGTTGGAGGGGCTCATGGGCAAGGACTGAGGAGAGGACTGGGAGAGCTGAGAGTGAGCCCCAACTGCTCATCAGCAAAAAGATGGGAGCTCATTCCTCCAGCTACAGGGAGCCGGCTCTGCAGTGACCATGGAGAAGCTGGGAGCAGGTAGCTGGGGGCATCATGGAGCCTGGGGCGCAGAAGCCAGTAGCACCAGCCTGGACGGCTGACCATGCACCTGGGAGGCCGCGGGTTGTGGAGTGTGAGTGCTCACCTTGCGGTGATTTGTTACTGCACAAGAGAAAAGTAATTGTTTGGACTTTTTAATATCACGGCATCAGACTTTCAACATCTGCAAGTACCAAAAAAAGTTAGAGGATTTTCTCATTATCCGTAGGCAAGTAAGGAGAGAAACCTTACAAAATGTGTTTGAAGACAATAAGGAGAGAAACCTTACAAAATGTGTTTGAAGACCATTACAAGAAGAAACGAGTTTTGTTTCCCACGCCATGTAAATTCAGCCTGTTCAGGACCCTTCATATGAACTTTCACAGAGGTCTTAAAGATTACTCAGAGGCATGATTTCAGGTGCAAGTCTCCCAGTGGTCTGCACATTCCTGAGACACGCTCTAGAAGGTGCCACGTGACAGTGCGGCTAGCAGTCGGGCACCCGGGCCAAGTCCGCTGGGGACAGGGTGTTGCCTACATGTACTGAGGCCTGAGACTTTCAAACACATAAAAGCCATAATCACTGAGCATAGCACTTACAAGTAGGCTGTGTCATCAAGTTGTAATAACATTCCTGTTATTGTCACCTTTCATATATTTTATTTTTTTATTTATTTTTTTTAAGATTTTATTTATTTATTTGTCAGAGAGAGAGAGCACAAGCAGGGGGAGCTGCAGGCCAAGGGAGAAGCAGGCTCCCTGCTGAGCAAAAAACCCGATGTGGGACTCGATCCCAGGACCCTGGGATCATGACCTGAGCCGAAGGCAGACGCTTAACCGACTGAGCCACCCAGGCATCCCCACCTTTCATATATTTTAAATCTGTGCCAAGATCTCTGATAAATATTTTATATATGCTATATCCTTTAATTATACAGCACTCTGAGATAGATCTGTCTCCTATTTTAAGATTAAGAAATTGGGAAGTAGCATGTACTAGGAATAGAGTTATGGTCAAGAACAGCATACTCACCAAGAAATTATAATTTTAGAAATGATGATAACGATGATGACGACAAACAGTAATGTTGCCTTTTTTTCCCCTCCAAATTATTTAATGGATTCTTCTGGGAGGCAGAATGGCAGAATTTGTCAAACTGAGGGACGTAGGCATGTTTGGAAATGCTCTTGGGAGTCTTGACTCTCAGATTGTTACATGTTAGGTTTCTTATACTGTAATTATCTTTAAAAAATACTAAAATCGAGTTTGACATCATATTACCCATTGTGCAACTGAAGATTGCTAAGATTTCATGACTAGTATTTCTGTATTTATGATCCTATTTTTGACAAGTAAAAGCCAAATCTAGTGCCTTTTGCAAACCAGGTTTTCCCGGGGACGTGGGTTGTCACACACACTGCAGGGTGGGCTGCACAACTCACAACTAGAGTGAGCTGTGTATTCACGTTGTGAGCAGGTCCCTTATAATATTTGAAGATATTTGCAGGGACCAAATAGTGCTCCCATGAAGTAGCAGTAAATATGCCAGAAGTATCTCTCTGTTCTCACAATGATTGGATTACATGCTCATTCAATTCAAAGCTCATTAAATTGCATGGTTAATGGTTAATCTTATATTGAAGGTAATGAGGTAGCATGATAATAATCAAATGGCATGCCTTTAAAGTGGCAAATGCTCATTAGTGGAAAGTTGGATGAATATAAAGTCCGATTATCTGTAATCAGAAAACAAAGCTTTAATATTTTCAAGTCCATATTTACAATATAGTTTGTAAACAATATACATAAGTATATTGAAGGAAAAGAAGGAAAAATAGATTATATATATTGCAAGACCTGGCACATCATATTTCTAGTGTAAAAGGAAAATCAGTGATTTATTTCTAACCCAGTATCATCCATTATACTTATAGTTATTAATTAGAAGTTTATTATTTTAGTCATTTTGGTTGTTATTTTTATTTTATTTTATTTTTATTTATTTATTTATTTATTTTTTAAATATGGAACGCTTCACGAATTTGCGTGTCATCCTTGCGCAGGGGCCATGCTAATCTTCTCTGTATCATTCCAATTTTAGTATATGTGCTGCCAAAGCGAGCACTTGGTTGTTATTTTTAGATTTGTCTCTGACTTATAGTTCTGTAAGCACCTATACAAAAGGAGTTTAAATATACTCTGTATTTGTACAAATAACAGTAAAATAAAATGGAGATACAAAATTAAATTTTATTTAAAAATATGTAATTCAAGTTTGAAAATACTTCTAACATAACAAATACTGTAATAAGAATATTCAGATTTGTAACACGTCTTACACTTGACAAAATGCTATTATATCACCTTATTAGTTTCTAAAATTCAACTTGCAGAGATTTTTCCGATGTGTGCATGTTGTCAGTACAATTAGTATGACCTTGCTCAGGTTCACTCACTGGTCACATGGAAATAATAGCCGTTTCCATACATTTACAGGTTTATTTTGCCGCTCAAATGATTTACAATGGTAGAAACAGGTGAAAACACTGTGTTCAGGCAGCGCACTTGTGGGAACATGCGGGTCCCTCTTACAGTGCCTCAGCTTACCAAATGGGAGACACTGTAAATGAGGAAGAATACAGAAGGAGGAGAAAATCTTTTAGCTTCCTGAGTAGACTGGTTATTTTGATTTGTAATTTTGCCCTGTGACCTTGTTAGAGGTCATATTGATTCTTTTCAGCTAACTCATAGAAAAGATGCATGAAGAAGAGAAACATTTCAAGGGATGTACTCAATTTGCATACCATTAAGCTGATCCTGGCTCCTGGGGGAATAAAAGCCCATTTTGAAAACATTCTTTTCCTCGTATTTTCATTGATGGTAGTGATCTCTCCATCTGTAAAAGGAGCTGTTTGAAATTCCGAAATTCTAAATTATAGTGTTAGCTTAACGTATGGAAGAAAATGAGTTTGCTTCTCAACTGAAGGAGTTTATATTTCAAAGAAAACATTTATTTTTTTATTTTGTGATTGAGATTCCACGTATTCCAAAGGGCTTGTTTTTACTAAAGCTCATTTCACTTTGTGGATTTGTGGGTGAGGATGTACTTTTTTCCATATTACCAAGGTTAGCATTGAGAATTTCTCCTTTTTTTTTTAAGCAGATCTTTTTCATGATACAAACAGATCCATGTCAGTAATTTCTTCATTTTAATTGCTGACATCTCAGCTATGAAATAACAAAAATATGCCATGTCTCTCAACAATCAGATGCCATTATTTACTTTACTCTTGCAAGTTGTTGTAAAAATGAAACAGAGAAAGAGAGATACATTTGTGGTTGCTGACCCAGTGATGTTTTCTGGAATACTTTAATAACAAGTATTTCCTTCTCTAAAATCTCCCTGTCAAAATACTTCTCTCTCTTTGAATTTTGTGACTTAACTAATGTGAGATTGGGTAAATATTTAACATATTTATGTCAATTTTTTAACAATTTAGATGGAATGGAAGAATTTCTTGAAAATAAAAACCACTTACTAAAAATAGAGTGGAAATTTAAACATTACATTTAAAATTTTTAAAACTTAAAAATTATTTTTGTATCAATTAGAATAACTTCCTTTCTTACTAAAAGTCTTTCCACAGAGAACTTTCTGTGATCTTAATCTTTCCTGATAAATTCTTCTGGCATTTAAGTTGAAATTAGCACCGATTTTACTCTAAATCTTCCACATTACAGAAAATATCAAGCACTTCAAGTTTTGCAATACTGATTTTTTTCCTTAAAAATCAATCCTTGTAATTCAATACATTAATAGAAAAGAAGGGGGAAAAATGGTTTTGACAAATGCTGGAAAACAATTCATAAATCCAACATCTTGGGGGATGAGAAGTGGCTGAAATTAGTACTTCCTATTGAGGAAGCTCTTAAATAGATTATCCATCTTGGATGATCCCATAGTTAGTTATCTCTTGTCTTTACCTTCCACTTTAGAGATGAGTTTTCCTGCATTTTTTATGTCCATGGTGTATTTTTTCTGAATAGACTTTATTTTTTCACAGTGTCAATAAAGAAATAACATAGTATCTTTCCAAATTCCTGTTCTAAAAGCATAAATGCTTTGAGATGAAGGGGTATATTGCTTATAATAATTGAACATATAGTTGACCCTTGAGCAACACAGGGGTTAAGGCACTGACCTCCTCACACAGTTGAAAATCCACATATAACTTTTGACTCCCCCAAAAACCTAACTGCTTTTTGTTGACAAAAAGCCTTACCAATAACATAAAGTCAATTAATATGTATTTTGTATGTTATATGCATTATATACTGTATTGTTATAAAAGAAAATGTTTTTAAGAAAATCATAAGGAAGAGGGGCACCTGGGTGGCTCAGTTGGTTAATCTTCCTACTCTTGATTTTGACTCAAGTTGTGATCTCAGGGTCGTGGGATCGAGCCCTGTGTCGGGCTCTGAGCTCAGCTGGGAGTCTACTTGAGATTCTTTCTCTCTCTCCCTCAGTCTCTCCCACTGCTCATGCTCTCTCTCTCTCTCTCTCTCAAAAAAAAAGAATGTAATAAGGAAGAGAAAATACCTTTACAGTACTGGATTGTACAAAATGCATATATAAATGGACCTGTGCAGTTCAAAACTCTGTTGTTCAAAAGGCAGCTATAGTGTGCAAGGCAGTGGAGATATGTATATATTTGTATATGTATATATAAAAATATATATATTATATAATATATAATTACATGTACTATATTTAATAAATATTATATTTATTTATAATATATATTCTTTTTATAATATATTAGAAGAAAAAAGCCATACAGATAAGTGCATAAGTAAGAGATATTTTTAAAAAGTAATCACAATATGCTTCTGAACTAAAGTTCAATTGAAATTCAGAGAAATATTCCAACAAAACCTTTCCTAAGTATTTCAGGTATTCATCCCTGGATTAAGATTAAAGGATCTAGTATAAGCAGGCTGAGATCTAAAATGGTCTAAAGAGATTGAATGTTAGGATGCAGTCTCTGTGTAAACTTGAAGTCTGTTGAAGAGCTGGAGAAAGGGTGCAAGTAGACCCAGGAATGAGTTCCATGTCTGATGCATTGGTTTGACCACCTGCCATGTTGGACATCATAGTAATCTCAGACGAAATGGGAAGCAGGGAGAGATTCAAGCTGAGGGAATCATGAGTAAGAGTGATTGTGGCAGGGAAAAGCTAAGGGAGATAGTATTTTATAGTTTCTGAGCATCTCAATTTGAGACAGGACTTGAGTGCAGGTTTTCTATTTGGAAGTTGATCCCTAAGAGAGATGGGAGGGAGGTTGGGGAGTGAGACAACACGAGAGGAAGCCAGTACCATAAAAGGCACTGTTTTAGAACTCAGCACAGTTGCTCCAGGGCCTCAGAGAATCCTACAGAATACCTGCTAGCATTGTCTGGGAAAGGTGAGAGGCTGGGCATTTATTGAAGACTCTCTCTGCTATTAATTGAGAATTGTTCCTAGGGACTTAATTCTTCTTCATCTTCAGGCTGTGCTTTTATATGAGCTGATTGCTTTCGAGGCTTTAGACAAAGCTTCGAGTCACAAAAGTGGAAATGGGAATGTGCATCATAATGGAGTGGGTCATTTTCAGCAGGAGTAGGAACTGTGGACCACCGCTGGTCTGATCACAGACAGACTTGGTCAATTTGATCAGATTGCCAGCAGCGTCGAGCAGACTGGAATTATGTTAGAGGAGACATTCCATCTAGCTTGAAAGCCAGTGGATGTGTTGGGAGGAGAATCTAGGTCCCAATAATTAGTTCATTCATTCATTCGTTCAGTTTATAGAGCTGCTGTATCTATTTAGGGTATATCAGAGCAAGATAGATGGTGAGCATCCCCAGCCCTGAGAGTCCGTACTCTGCAGGTAGTGAAAACATACGTGTATAGAGATACAGGGGGCAGGGAACATAGAGATGGGGCAATCGCCACCTGTTGAGCACTGACATGGGGCCTGACAGTTGATGTGGGGCAGTGACTTCTAGGCTAAAATGTGAAGAATGAGTTGAAATTACACAGGTGAATTTGGTGAAGGGATAGGTTCCATACAGAGACACAACTTTCATATTCTTACACAACCTCTCTTTCCTGCTTCTGTATGTTTTAACTGTTCTGAATTATATTGGGACCCACATAGGACGGACCCTAGCGTGAGATAACTGTTCAGTAAGTGTTAACTTTTGTTTTTGTCACCATCAGTGTCTTTATCGTTAAAATCATGTGTATCTTTATGCAGAAAGAATGCTAACAGTTCAGAATTTATTTGACACAGGGTTATCACAGTAAAGATAGAGGTGTAGTACTTAACATTATTTTCATAGACGTGCATATAGTAAGACCTGTGTGAATATTGCAGTGGATAGCAGTGACATTAGGTCTCTGTATGGAGATAATCCAGTGTTAGAAAATGTACCATCAAGGAGTGCCTAAGAATCTGAAATTCAGCATCAGAAAGGTCCTGGTTCCTGGGTGGTTTTGCCACTCACCTGCATTGTGATTTGTAGCAATAATTATATTTCTATATGTTTCAATTTCTTTAACTGCAAAATGGGTATAATTATAGATCACATTCAGTAAATAGTTTTGAGGGTAAGAGGGATCACTCAAGCAGAGCATTAAACTCTGTCTGGCACATAGTCTTGAGTTGGAATATTTATTGTTACTACCTTTGTTTTTCAATACTCATATAATACATTAATTAAATCAAATGACTAAAAAAGATTACCTTTGACCTAAGCACCTCCCAAGCATCACCTCCAAATAGCATCTGGGAATAGGATCAATATAGGAATTTGGAGGGGGATACGAACACTCATCCTATAGCAGCTACTAATATAGTAACAGTTCACGTAATGGCAGAAGCAGGTGTATTCAGTGGATTTTATTCAGGCATATCCCACGGTGCTAATTATTTTGTGACATTCCCAGTGGTCCAGAGCTTAGGATCCCATTGAGGGTGACCTGCTTGGGGTTAAGCTGCCGCACTTGTGCTCCTTGGTGCTGAGAGACCTGATGGGAGTTCAGTGAGAGAACTCAGATGACCAAGGCTGATGATGCTTTCAGGACACATGCTTGATGAGGAAGGGTAAATAATGTGGTTTTCTACTGACAGCGTATGAAGGGACAGAGGAGAAGCCATTTATGGAGACATTTCGCTATTTTAAAGGGGAAAGAGGGTTTGGTTTTATTTCATTATAGACTATAGATACTTTTGTGACTTCATTTCCAAAGAAAATGTCTCTTCCACTTTGCAGGCACTTCCCTAGTGCAGAGACATCCTGGACGTCCTCCCCTAACCATCCCCACTGACCTTGGGGTCTCACCAGGGCCGTGAGAACCTATGTGGCCATCATAGTCAGCTTCCTACAGTTCAGTTAGGATTGCGTCATCCTCTTGTTCAAAAACTTCAAAAGCTCCTTGAATAAAATTTCTATCTCTTAGCCCAAGATTCAGTCTCTCTAAATTTCGTGATAGCCTTGGCATTCTTGTGATTTTCGTGTCCCATCTCCTATGGCACAGCCTCATGGTTCTGCTTACCCAGTGTGCAGTTTATTTTCTCACATCCGTGTGCTGTTTTCACTGCAGGAAACCTGCACTCTACTTCTATCTGTGAGTAAACACCTTCTTTATGTTTTGAAGCCCAGGCCAGAATCCTCTTAGTGTATGTGGACTCTCGTGGTAAAAACATAAGCAGCTTCCTCAACAGTTGCTTTAAACTCCTAGGATAACATGTCTGTTCATGTAACCTCTGATGCTTTGAGTCTGAATCATGCTCTTGATTGTAAATTGCTTCACTTTACAGAACTAGACTCTTCTTAGTAGGACCAGCTCTGCAGTCCAAATTGCAACTTTGTGCATAGTAAATACTCAACAAATACACGTTTGCTGAAAAAAGATGGCCATTTGTAATGAGCTGCTGATTCATATCTAAAGTAGATGTAGCTAAAATGATGTAAAATATTTACCGAGGGACCCTCTCAACTATGACTGTACTGGTAATTCCTGCCTACTCTGCAGGAAGAATACTAATTGTGTCCAATACAGTGTGCTGCAGGACGCTGAGTAGGGTTACAGAGACTGAGGACTTGAGCGTATGAGGACTTTTAATGATCACATCATAAATATTACAGAATATACCTTTAAGCTTCAGATGGTAAAAGTAAATGGATTTTTTTTCTTTTTTTTATTCTTATGTTAATCCCCATACATTACATCATTAGTTTTAGATGAAGTGTTCCATGATTCATTGTTTGTGCACAACACCCACTGCTCCATGCAGAACGTGCCCCCCTCAATACCCACCACCAGGCTAACCCATCCTCCCACCCCCCTCCCCTCTAGAACCCTGTTTGTTTTTCAGAGTCCATCATCTCTCATGGTTCGTCTACCCCTCCGATTTCCCCCGCTTCATTCTTCCCCTCCCGCTACCTTCTTCTTCTTCTTTTTTTTTTTCTTAACATATATTGCATTATTTGTTTCAGAGGTACAGATCTGAGATTCAACAGTCTTGCACAATTCACAGCGCTTACCAAAGCACATACCCTCCCCAGTGTCTATCACCCAGTCACCCCATCCCTCCCACCCCACCCCCCACTCCAACAACACTCAGTTTGATCCCTGCGATTAAGAATTCCTCATATCAGTGAGGTCATATGATACATGTGTTTCTCTGTTTGACTTATTTCACTCAACATAATACCCTCCAGTTCCATCCACGTCGTTGCAAATGGCAAGATCTCATTCTTTTTGATGGCTGCATAATATTCCATTGTATATATATACCACATCTTCTTTATCCATTCATCTGCCGATGGATATCTTGGCTCTTTCCACAGTTTGGCTATTGTGGACATTGCTGCTATAAACATCGGGGTGCATGTACCCCTTCGGATCCCTACTTTTGTATCTTTGGGGTAAATACCCAGTAGTGCAATTGCCGGATCATATGGTAGCTCTATTTTCAACTTTTTGAGGAACCTCCATATAGTTTTCCAGAGTGGTGCACCAGCTTGCATTCCCACCAACAGTGTAGGAGGGTTCCCCTTTCTCCGCATCCCCGCCAACATCTGTCGTTTCCTGACTTGTTAATTTTAGCCATTCTGACTGGTGTGAGGTGGTATCTCATTGAGGTTTTGATTTGGATTTCCCTGATGCCGAGCGATATTGAGCACTTTTTCATGTGTCTGTTGGCCATTTGGATGTCTTCTTTGGAAAAATGTCTGTTCATGTCTTCTGCCCATTTCTTGATTGGATTCTTTGTTCTTTGGGTGTTGAGTTTGATAAGTTCTTTATAGATTTTGGATACTAGCCCTTTATCTGATATGTCATTTGCAAATATCTTCTCCCATTCTGTCGGTTGTCTTTTGGTTTCGTTGACTGTTTCCTTTGCTTTGCAAAAGCTTTTTATCTTGATGAAGTCCCAATAGTTCATTTTTGCCCTTGCTTCCCTTGCCTTTGGCAATGTTTCTAGGAAGAAGTTGCTTCGGCTGAGGTCAAAGAGGTTGCTGCCTGTGTTCTCCTTTAGGATTTTGATGGACTCCTGTCTCACATTGAGGTCTTTCAGCCATTTGGAGTCTATTTTTGTGTGTGGCGTAAGGAAATGGTCCAGTTTCATTCTTCTGCATGTGGCTATCCAATTTTCCCAACACCATTTGTTGAAGAGACTGTCTTTGTTCCATTGGACATTCTTTCCTGCTTTGTCGAAGATTAGTTGACCATAGAGTTGAGGGTCCATTTCTGGACTCTGTATTCTGTTCCATTGATCTTTGTGTCTGTTTTTGTGCCAGTACCATGCTGTCTTGAAGATGACAGCTTTGTAATAGAGCTGGAAGTCTGGAATTGTGATGCCGCCGGCTTTGCTTTTCTTTTTCAACATTCCTCTGGATATGCGGGGTCTTTCCTGGTTCCATACAAATTTTAGGATGATTTGTTCCATTTCTTTGAAAAAAGTGGATGGTATTTTGATGGGGATTGCATTGAATGTGTAGATTGCTCTAGGTAGCATTGACATGTTCACAATATTTGTTTTTCCAATCCATGAGCATGGAACGTTTTTCCATTTCTTTGTGTCTTCCTCAATTTCTTTCATGAGTATTTTATAGTTTTCTGAGTACAGATCCTTTGTCTCTTTGGTTAGATTTATTCCTAGGTATCTTATGGTTTTGGGTGCAATTGTAAATGGGATCGACTCCTTAATTTCTCTTTCTTCTGTCTTGTTGTTGGTGTATAGGAATGCCACTGACTTCTGTGCATTGATTTTATATCCTGCCACTTGACTGAATTCCTGTATGAGTTCTAGCAGTTTTGGGGTGGAGTCTTTTGGGTTTTCCACATAAGGTATCATCTCATCTGCAAAGAGTGAGAGTTTGACTTCTTCTTTGCTGATTTGGATGCCTTTGATTTCTTTTTGTTGTCTGATTGCTGTGGCTAGGACTTCCAATACTATGTTGAATAGCAGTGGTGATAGTGGACATCCCTTCTGCATTCCTGACCTTAGGGTGAAAGCTCTCAGTTTTTCCCCATTGAGAATGATATTCGCTGTAGGTTTTTCATAGATGGCTTTTATGATATTGAGGTATGTACCCTCTATCCCTATACTCTGAAGAGTTTTGATCAAGAAAGGATGCTGTACTTTGTCAAATGCTTTTTCTGCATCTATTGAGGGGATCATATGAATCTTGTTCTTTTTTTTGTTAATGTAGTGTATTACATTGATTGATTTGCGGATGTTGAACCAACCTTGCAGCCCAGGGATAAATCCCACTTGGTCGTGGTGAATAATCCTTTTAATGTACTGTTGGATCCTATTAGCTAGTATTTTGGTGAGAATTTTTGCATCCATGTTCATCAGGGATATTGGTCTGTAATTCTCCTTTTAGATGGGGTCTTTGTCTGGTTTTGGGATCAAGGTAATGCTGGCCTCATAAAATGAGTTTGGAAGTTTTCCTTGCATTTCTATTTTTTGGAACAGTTTCAGAAGAATAGGTATTAATTCTTCTTGAAATGTTTGGTAGAATTCCCCTGGGAAGCCATCTGGCCCTGGGCTTTTGTTTGTTGGGAGATTTTTGATGACTGCTTCAATTTCCTTAGTGGTTATAGGTCTGTTCAGGTTTTCTATTTCTTCCTGGTTCAGTTTTGGTAGTTGATACATCTCTAGGAATGCATCCATTTCTTCCAGGTTATCTAATTTGCTGGCATAGAGTTGCTCGTAATATGTTCTTTTAATTGTTTGTATTTCTTTGGTGTTGGTTGTGATCTCTCCTCTTTTGTTCGTGATTTTGTTGATTTCGGTCATTTCTCTTTTCTTTTTGATAAGTCTGGCCAGGGGTTTATCAATCTTGTTAATTCTTTCAAAGAACCAGCTCCTAGTTTCGTTGATCTGTTCTACTGTTCTTTTAGTTTCTATTTCATTGATTTCTGCTCGGATCTTTATGATTTCTCTTCTCCTGCTGGGTTTAGGCTTTATTTGCTGTTCTTTCTCCAGCTC